>NC_063208.1:382500-437500 GCF_017589495.1 Alosa alosa
AACGAGGAGTAGAACATGCGGTTAAGATCACACCTAGTGAGAGGGCGTGTCGGTGATGTTTCTTTCGTGCGTCCATGTGGTTAAATCTGACTTAAATGCCAGTGTTATGATGTAGTGGCATAATGCTGTCCAGAAAATCTCCGACCTGGAAAGATGCAGACATCATGGAGCTACTGTCCATGAGGGCAGACAACATTTTGATAGAACACATGAAGGGAACGTTAGAGACACGTTAGCCTACAACTGCATGGCAAGGACAAACAAATTCAGAAGACTGAATCATCATAAGCAGAAGGCGCTGAAAAGGCAGTAGCCTACAGCGACGTCGTTGACGACAATAACAGGAGTATTTAATAAATTGTTAGCCAACACGGTTTTCTGTTCATTGATAGCCTTCATGACCTGCTGAGCTCGCTGATATTTGTTGAGCATAAATATGCCTAGAGAAAATGAAAACGAAGAAAACCCAACTTTGTTCCAAGCTCCTTACGGAAATGCAATAGACACATGGGGAGAGGATGCTTTTGGAAAAAATAAACCATGAAAAAATGAACAACTTCACTGTTATTAATGTTAGTATTTTGTTTGTTGCTTAAAAACGTTGTATGATCTTGAAGTCTTGAGTTAGCCTACTGAATTGGCTGGTAGCCTACCATAAAGTTTGTCCATGCTCTCTCTCTCTCCAATGCAAACCAGATTTGGGGTTCTATTCTGGTACATAACGTTGAAAACAGATAAATGTGTTTATTTGAAGCACACATACAAATACTGTAGGCTAGGTCAATTTCAAGTGCGCACTTACGTGACTAGCCTACTTCAAGTATTAACCTATGCACAATAGATTTCTCTTCTTTAGCCTACATAATGCATAGGCTACATTTTGTAAACAAAAAGCAGCTGTGACAGGCAGCGGCCGCATATATTCTGTGTCATATCTCGCATCCTGTGAACTCTACAAGCCCCCACCCCTCACTCGACAACCACACGGAGATTCTGTAATGTGCGTGTATGTCGTTCACACATACGTCCGTATAAGGTCAGTATTAGGTCCGCAGGTTAGCATCATATCTGAATCATCCGAAGGGCAGGACCTCCGTTTGACAAACCTCCTCATATACTCCGGAGGTTATATCTGAAAGCGCTTACACACACACACACACACAATTAGTAAATGCTACAGTACATGCCCACCATTCTGCTTTGATTGCATCTGTGACTGAATCTCAACTTGGGTAACTTCCCTCAATACACACATACACACAAAGGGAGAGGGACTCACGACATGCCAAGCACAGACACCCTCATGGTGACGCCTCTCCATCTTTCTGACCACTTCTTCATCCAGTTCAACGTCAGCCTGACAGAACAGCCTCCGGCTCCTCAGCCGATGGTCATGTTCCACCGCAACATCCGGAACCTGTCTCCAACGCACTTCTCCTCTGTGGTTGCCTCCAGTCTACCTCCACTCAACACCTTCTCCTCTCTGGAGGTTAATGAGGCCACTGACTCGCTCTGCTCCACACTGACCTCGTGTCTAGACGAGCTGTGCCCTCTTACCACAAGGCCAGCTCGATCCAAACACTCTCATCCATGGCTAAATGATACCCTCCGATCGCAGCGCACCAAACTCAGAGCCGCGGAGAGGAAATGGCACAAATCCAAACTAGCTGTTGACCTCAAAAACTACCAGACACTCCTGACCTCCTTCTCAGCCAGCATCACTGCTGCTAAGATGGCTTTCTACAATAGATAGATAGATAGATAGATAGATAGATACTTTATTGATCCCCAGGGGAAATTCAAGGTCTCAGCAGCATACATACAAGACAAACACATTCTTTAACAGCAGAAGAGTAATTAAAGTATATAATATAAAAACACAACTAAGCAGTAAGGACAGTAGAAGATAAAGAATATGCTAAATATACTAAAATACAAATTATACTAACACTTAATACAATATATAAAAATATACTAAAATACAAATAACAAAATTACAAATTATACTAACACTTAATCTAAATCAATTCTAAAACAGTATCCACATAGTGGTGATTAATAAATCAGAGGCTTTGCAATGACTGAGGCAGGGACTGAGCCTGTGATTCTCTGTGCATGGTAAGGTAAGGTGCTCTAAGGTGCTCTGTGTGAGTGAGTGTCATGGTGGTAGTGCAATGGTGATAGTGGCCATGGTGATAGTGCAAATGAGTAAGTCAACAGTGCAACAATGCAGAAATAAAGTAAAGGAAAGTCTATATATCTATATATTTAACTATTTAAGAAAATGTATAAGTGTGGCCACAGTTCGGCTGTGGCATGACGGGGGTTTATGCATTGGTGCTAATGTGCTAATATAGCACGCAAACAGTGAGGCATAAAGACAGTGGTACAAGTGGCTAGTGGACAGACAGTACCAAACATGGAGGGGATGAAGAAGCAGACAGACTATGCAGAGAAGTCTATCTCTCCTCTTCCCTTAAGTGAGGCATTGAACAGTTCAATGGCCCTGGGGACAAATGACTTTCTCAGTCTGTCAGTTGTGCAAGGCAGTGAGCGAAGTCTCCAGCTGATCAGGCTCTTCTGTTTAACAATAGTGCTGTGGAGTGGGTGACACTCATTGTCCAAGATGTTGATCAGTTTGTTCAGGGTCCTTTTGTCAGATAGTGAAGTGATACACTCCAGTTCAGCTCCCACTACAGAGCCAGCTTTCCTTACCAGCCTGTCAATTCGCCCCACATCCTTCTTCCTTGTGCTTCCACCCCAGCATACTACTGCATAGAAGAGGACGCTGGCAACAACAGACTGGTAGAACATCCTGAGGAGCTTACTGCACACATTGAAGGACCGCAGCCTCCTCAGGAAGTACAGCCTGCTCTGCCCTTTCTTGTAGAGTGCATCAGTGTTGGCTGACCAGTCCAGTTTATTGTCCAGGTGGAGACCCAGATACTTGTAGGTGCTAACCACCTCCACATTGACCCCATCAATGTGAACTGGTAGCAGAGTGGGCTTAGACCTGCGGAAATCCACCACCATCTCCTTGGTCTTTGAAGTGTTAAGTTGAAGATGATTGAGTTTGCACCATTGCACAAAGTCCTCCACCAGGCTCCTGTACTCCTCCTCCTGCCCATTCCTGATACACCCCACAATTGCAGTATCATCAGAAAACTTCTGCATGTGGCATGACTCGGTGTTGTAGCAGAAGTCAGATGTGTACAGGGTGAACAGGACTGGAGAGAGCACAGTTCCCTGTGGCGCTCCGGTGCTCCGGATGACAAAATCAACAGCGCTACAGACACTCGAAAACTTTTCTCAACCTTCAAATCGCTACTCAACCCTCAGCTGCCTCCTCCTCCATCCAGCCTTGCTGCAGATACCCTCGCCTCATTTTTTACAAACAAAGTGGCGGCAATCAGCAGTCAATTCTCTACATGCCCACTCAACGCATCTGACTCAGATACCGCACTCCTACAACCTCTAGGGACTGCAGGAACATCTTTTTCAGCATTCACGCCTCTCTCCGAGAGTGAAGTATCTAGACTCCTCACATGCAGCCGTACTACCACATGCTCGCTGGACCCTATACCTACGTGCCTACTTCAGTCCATCAGCCCGACCATCGCTCCAGCTATCACACATGTGATCAATGCCTCGCTAACCTCCGCACATTTCCAACAGCTTTCAAAATGGCCCGGTAATACCAAGCATTTAAGAAAGCTTCTCAACCCTGCTCAAGTCGAGAACTACCGCCCTGTCTCACTCCTGCCTTTCCCAAACAGTCTCCAAACAGGTCTCTGACTTCCTTTCACAGAACAACCTTCTGGATCCAAATCAGTCTGGGTTCAAAAGCGGCCACTCTACCGAAACGGCTCTGCTGTCTGTAACAGAAGCCTTAAAAGAAGCCAGGGCGACCACTCGGTCATCAGTACTCATTCTGCTTGACTTATCGGCTGCCTTTGACACGGTTAACCCTTAAAGGTGTAGGTTTTTGAACATTCTAAGTTCCGCAACAATTGAAGGTTCTAAAATTCTATGTTGAATTCAGTGAACCCAGATATTCTTTAGAATGTTAATTTCCCAACATTCCGGTACTCCTTTAAGGGTTAATCACCGCATCCTTCTCTTTATACTCGCTAACATGGGAATCTCCGGTTCTGCTCTCTCCTGGTTTGAATCCTACCTCACAGGACGCTCGTTTAACGTATCATGGCTTGGTCAGCTATCTGCACCTCACCATCTCACCACAGGGTCCCCAGGGCTCAGTGCTGGGCCCCTTCTCTTTGCTATCTACACCACCTCCTTGGGACAGATTATCCGCTAGCATGGCTTCTCATACCACTGCTATGCAGACGACACACAGCTCTATCTGTCCTTTCCACCTGATGACCCCTTGGTTTCAGCACGGATCTCGGATTGCCTCTCAGACATAGCTACATGGATGAAGGCACACCACCTCCAGCTGAACCTCTCAAAGACTGAACTGCTGGTCATCCCAGCTAAACCTACCATACACCACGACATCAACATCAAATTTGACTCCCTGTCTGTTTCACCGACCAGGACTGCAAGAAATCTAGGAGTTGTTCTCGACAACCAACTAAACTTCTCCAGTTCATGTTGCCTCAGTCAAGCCCGGTCATGCCAAGTTTCGACTCTACAACATAATGGAAAATCAGGACTTCTACTTGACTCAAGATGCTACCCAACTTCTGGTTCAGGCAATAGTCATCTCACGACTCGACTACTGCAATGCCCTCCTGACAGGTCTTCCAGCCTGTGCAGTGAAACCACTTCAGATGATCCAGAACGCGCTGGCGCGCCTGGTCTAAAACCAACCCAAAAGGGCACATGTTACCCCGCTGCTCGTCCAGCTACACTGGCTACCTATGGCGGCCCGCATCAAATTCAAGGCTCTAACGCTTTGCCTACAAAGTAGTCTCCGTTCTGCTCCCACCTACTTGAATGCCCCTCATACAGACTTTACACTACCTCCAGACCGGCTGCGCTCAGATCTAACGACGCCTAGCTCTACCACCGCACGCGCTCAAGCCAATCCAAACTTTTTCTCATCTGTTGTTCCTCGTTGGTGGAACACACTACCAGTTCCTACAAGGGCAGGGACATCCTTCTCCATTTTCAAAAAACTCCTGAAGACCCAGCTCTTTAGAGAACATCTCCTCCCATAGCAACACTTACAACAAGTCTTACTGATCCTAGCACTCACCAGCCGTCTTAAACTGACAAGTAACTGTTAAAAACAGCACTCACTGATGCACTTATTCTTACTGTACTCTAATGTTTTTAAATTGTCCTAAAATTGTTGAGAATTGCTCTAAAACTTAAACTGTTTACCATGTTGTCAGCCAAATGTAATGTAATGTAATGCCCACACACACACACACACACACACACAAAGGGAGAGGGACTCACACTCCTTGGACATATGCCCCCACACACACACACACACACACACACAAAGGGAGAGGGACTCACACTCCTTGGACATATGCCCACACACACACACAAAGGGAGAGGGACTCACACTCCTTGGACATGCCCACACACACACACACAAAGGGAGAGGGACTCACACTCCTTGGACATGCCCACACACACACACACACAAAGGGAGAGGGACTCACACTCCTTGGACATATGCCCACACACACACAGACATACACACACACACACAAAGGGAGTGGGACTCACACTCCTTGGACATGCCCACACACACACACACACACACACACAGACACACACACACAAAGGGAGTGGGACTCACATTCCTTGGACATGCCCACGCCGAAGCACTTCTGCAGTCGGCAGTACTGGCAGCGGTTCCTGGTCACTTTGTTGATGATGCAGTTCTTCTCCCGGTGACACGTGTACACCATGTTCTTCTGGATACTCCGTCGGAAGAACCCCTGAGGAGAGAGAGAGAAAGGGAGGGAGAGGGGGGGATGAAGAGAGGGAGAGAGATAGAGGAGGAGGGAGAGAGGGTGAGAGGTTTATTGAATCTATTGAATTAATCTTCAAACTATGGCATTACCACCCCACTGAAACACATGCTACATGATGACAGGCCAAACATCCCACACTTCATTAGTGGTTTATTTTTTGATTATTAAAGAGTGTTTTTCATTTAAAGGTTTGACTTTGTACTTATTCAGTAGAGGATTTAGTGCTCTCCCCAATCCCAGACGTTCACATTGCATGTTTGTTTGTAATGGATGCAACCGCGAGATACGCGCTTGACGGCAATGAGTTGTTAACAGACATGAACCAAGACATATAGCCCATCAGCAATCTATCTAAAATAACACATACTTGAAGTACCATTCATGATATGTTGTAAAATATTGAAGTCGTAGGAAGTTTACATAATTTAAGCTGTAGGATGTTTCATTCGTCCCCCATGCTGTTTCATTTGTCTCAGCCAGGAGGGACGAATGAAACAAAACGCATGTTCGACTTCTCCTTACATAACTCTTGAACGGTTTTGTTCAGAGCTATACATGCAACTGTATTTATTTATTTTCATTGGGCATGCCAATGGCTAAGGGAAGCCGTGGCCTACTGGTTAGCGCTTTGGACTTGTAACCGGAGGGTTCAATCTCCGACCAGTAGGCCACGGCTGAAGTGCCCTTGAGCAAGGCACCTAACCCCTCACTGCTCCCCGAGCGCCGCTGTTGTTGCAGGCAGCTCACTGCACCGGGATTAGTGTGTGCTTCACCTCAGTGTGTGTTCACTGTGTGCTGTGTGTTTCACTAATTCACGGATTGGGTTAAATGCAGAGACCAAATTTCCCTCATGGGATCAAAAGAGTATATATACTTATACTTATATACTATATATAAATACACACACAGCGCACACATACTTATACCATGCCGTGCCGTCCACATCTCTTCAGCACAGCAGCAGCAATGGAAACTCTTCGTTGAACTTTTAAGTGGTGTTCAATGGTGTTGCTAAGTAGGCCGAGTTAGGCCTATAGGCCTAAATCAACATTGAATTAGTTATTGGATGATATTAAAAAGAATTGGAATTATTTGTGGTTGAGCTGGAAATTTCAACTTGGTGATCAAAAAGTTTTGGATTTCATGTTGACCGCGACTTCAGAACTTTGTTACGTTGTGTCAGTGTAAAGTTAGCTAGCCTAGTCTTACCAAATATTTGTCTTACAAATCTAAACCACAGGCTCACGTTAATCTAGTAGGCTTTGAGACATCTGTTTTGTCTTGTGACAAAGTCTCCTGGTTCAGTTGTTTCCAGTTTCATAAAAACTAGGTTGTTACATTTGCAGTAGCCTAACTACAAAATCCAACCTAATAACGACCCCCACTCACCGGGGCTAGGTGGAAGGTGTTACAGTAATAGCCGATTGGCGTAGCCTACAGTAGACTAGGGCTGTCAAAATTGCTCAAAAATGATGCTTGAAATTTCCCTCTAAAATAAACACATGTATTTGAATATATTGGAATATCTAGGCTATATTATTTGCACATTATGTCAATGACGCGTGTCACGTCATCAGTTTTTAACTTTTTGGAAACTTTTGAATTAACTGAAAGAAGATAAATATTTTTTGTTAGTTTTGGAAGTTTATTTTTATGTAGCCTACAATGGCCAGTTCCGACAAAGCCGAAATTACTCCTTTTGAAACAATGAGTGCAGGCCGTTTATATGGTTATATTGCTTGACAGGGGGGGATCCCAAGCAGCTTTCAGCCATAAGGCTACTTTGAGAACATTTCCTAATTCACCCGTCACTAATATTCAAAATGTTGAAAACTATTTCGGCATAGCCTATAAGCAGTTTAATTAAATGTAATGTTAGTTGTGAACAAACGGGCTACTTGGTGAGGCTTGGCCTCACAGATGCGCTCGTGCCTTAAATGGCAAGAAAAATCTTCACGATATAGGCCTATTAACTGACCGCCCGATTCACATTGGCTGGGGGGCAGGGGGGGCCATCAGGCATTTGTGCCCAGGGGTCTATGAATTGTTAATCTGGCCCTGCCCCCAACAAATCACACCTTCCCACCTCTGTGACAACTTAAAAGAAGTTGAGAGGACTCCTAACTCACAGACCTATTCACAAACCGGTTTTTATGGCATTTCGCCTGTTTTGAAAGCCTATACGGCTACAGGAGCTTCTAATCGTGAGGAAGCAATTTTGCATTGTAGGCATAACTAACATGCAATAACGCCACCAACAACAACCAAAACTAGGCTACTCATTGTCAACATGTAAATTAAATGTAACGTTATTGTGAATCAAATTAAAATGTTCTCCTCTTTGCAAACGTAGGCATAGGCATATTAACAGATTAATTTAATAATGTTACAAAGTCCCCCGCCCCCATTTATATTACTCAATAAACAGTTGATCACAAAAAAAAAATAATGTTACAAAGATACTACATCAATCCGTATGTTTCATTAGGCTACTAGGCTATTTGTTTTGCCTTACACTTGATTAATTTAGGCTAGGCCTTCTTATTCAGTTATTCATCATCTTCCGTCCTTGTGTAGCGCACGCATTCTCAGACCTGTCACCTGTCACTCATCATCGTAAGGGAGATGTTTGGAATCATGCCCGCGTTACAATCATCAGCCAATGAGGGTGGTCACTTCAGTCAAGCTCGTGCATGAGTAATGACGTCATCCATAACAACGAAGACTCACTCTTAGTTTAGGAATTGTCATTTTTCCTTACTAAGAGTAGGTCTGAAAGGCTTAATAAGAGAAACTCCTAGCTAAAATCTTTTATTCCTATTTACTCCTAGTGGTAAGATAAAAGGCTTTTATTTGTGAATATGGCCCCTGGTGTCTAACCCAATGCATAGCCCATTTACACAAAATAATGGTTGAATATTACTGATGATCGTTATTTAAGAACATGCAGTGCGCGTAGGGCACCAAAAACATCTTGCTCGTAAAAAATCATCATACCGCACATTGTGGCAGGTCTGTTATTTAGCCTACTTACTGTAGGCTGCGCAAACCACAGGCCTTTATTTTGGGCAAGCCTGCATTCGAGGCAGACCTTCTGTTGAAGAATTTTATATAAAGCCTGCGCTAACAGTAATCCTCCTGCCCCCGCTACCACAGCTGTGGATAGTGTGGCATACTCACGCCAAGCATGTCTCCTTCTTGCAAACTTGACTAGGCCTATAGCGCAACCATTTACGTCTTCAAAAAATAACAACTTGCCAGCTATGCCTTCATAGCTTTGGGCTTCATTCAGCATTTTGTTCTTCCACTGGAAACGACTCTTCTACATTTGCTGCCTGCTGCATCCTTTCTGTTTTTATTGTTTAGAAAACGTTTGACGTCTTGAGTTAATGCATTAAACTTTGTTTGCTGGTAACCTGCCACAAATAGCCTACAGATTCTTGCATGTGTATTCTCTATTCTCTCCAAAATATGCCCGTTCTATAGGCTGGCCAAGTGCGTAATTCTGCGTCATAAAGCAGATGTATTTGTTTATTGTACAGAAAAATAAAAATAACCTGTCAAGCAGTCAATTGACTACATTGCAGTCAAGAAGTAGGTCAAATTAATTTTCGAAACCAAAACGTGGGTCATAATTGTCTAAGCCTGCTGCGTAGCCTGTTAAAAACGTCGCTAGATAGTATTAAATCGCCAACAACATTGTTTTCTGCAGAAGCCTACCATAGGCTACAGATTAGTTCTGAATAATTATTTCTCTACTGGCTCAATTATCAAAAAGGTGCTTTCGTCCTCCGAAAATTAAACAGGTAGTTCTGTAGAGAGATGTTAGAATAAATTAGCGTTTGCGATTGACAACGTTGTGATAAGTAGGCTATAACACTAACTTTGCAAAGTTAACTTGAATGCATCAATTTTGAACAAAGTTGTGTAGGCTACACCGCGCCAGTTGTAGTCTGCATGAACAGTTCTTGCACAAGACACTGTTTTGATTTGCGTAGGGGAGGTGCGGGCTGAAGCCAACCTGTTTGAGGGAGAGCGGTACAAGGAGAGAATGCATGCTCTACCATGTGCATATCTCTACCATAACATAATGTGTCTAGGTTAATCTATATTTTCAATAAGCAAGCACTGCATGCCTATGGAAACAATAAGTCAATATATTAGAGATATCAAGAGTAACGCAGGAATGGACATTACAGTTATTCAGTAACTGTAACAAATAACGTAGACATTTTTTCGTTTTGTGGAGCGGCACCGGTACCACTGTGTAGCCAAGCCTTGTGCCATAGGCTACCCAAGTAGCCTAAATCGAGGTAATGTTTAATTATGCATGATTTATTTTGTTATTGAATTCGTAGGCTGGGATTCCTCTCGGCAACAATTATGTTTAAAGCTAGCCTGCTTTTTCAGAAGGGGCGGCAGGCAGGCTACTGACAGAGCGATGTACAGTGGCAGAGCGACGCACAGTGGCTGAAAGTGGTACTAAAGCTTCACGCAGCTTCACGCATAATGCGCGACTGAAGTGGTCATTTGAAAGTAATGCCCACTGTATGTGTGTGTGTGTGTGTGTGTGTGTATGTATATCTGTGTTGTTATAGTTATGCTGTGATATACAGTAGTGTGTACACCTGTAACTATACATACATACACACATACATACATACATACACACATACATACATACACACACACACATACATACATACACATAGACACCTAGTTTTATTTCTGTGTCTTATTCCATGCTCCTGGTCGTGTGTGTGTGTGTATGTGAGCATCTTTATGTGTGTGTGTGTGTGTCTGTATGCATGATTATGCAAATGAGGGTGACATAGTAAGCTAGCCAACCCAAAAGGCCCGACAGCCGTAACATTTGGTCCTTCAGTATGGCTTACTCTAACTGAACTTCTACTGTAGATGAGTCTGGACCATGTGTGTGTGTGTGTGTGTGTGTGTGTGTGTGTGTGTTTCTGGGAGAGTGCTGGAAATAGCTGTTAGCATGTGTGTGTGCGTGTGTGTGTGTGTGTTTCTGGGAGAGTGCTGGAAATAGCCGTTAGGGAGCGAGAGGATATCTTCATGTGTGAAATAACCAAATGGATGAGACCAGGCACACACACACACACATATAATCACACACACACACATACATACGTAACATATACACACACACACACACACATACATAACACACACACACACATACACACATACATAACACACACACACACATACACATACATAACACACACACACAATGAGCCCAATAAAGAGAGAAAATTTTGGGAGAGAAAGAGAGAGAGAGGAGAGAAAGAGAGAGTAGAGAAGGAGAGAGAGTAGAGAAGGAGAGAAAGAAAGAGAGTAGAGAAGGAGAGAAAACCGCACAGCACATTGTGTCTGGAGAGAGGAGGAGAAGAGGAAGAAGGGAGAGGAGAGGAGGAGAAGAGAGGAGGAGAGGAAGAGAGGAGAGGAGAGGAGGAGGAGAGGAGGGAAGGGAGGAGGAGAGGATGAGAGAAGGGAGGAGAGGAGAGAGGAGAAGAGGAGAGAAGGGAGGAGGAGAGGAAGAGGGGGAGAGGAGGAGGAGGGAAGGGAGGAGGAGAGGATGAAAGAAGGGAGGAGGAGAGGAGAGAGGAGAAGAGGAGGGAAGGGAGGAGGAGAGGAGAAGAGGAGAGAAGGGAGGAGAGGATGAGAGAAGGGAGGAGGAGAGAGGAGGAGAGGAGAGAAGGGAGGAGAAGAAAGGAGGGAAGAGGAGAGAGCTGAGGGCTTTTTAGTTATTATATTAATTTGTTGTTGAGGTGGAGCCTCTTTCAGGGTACATCCGTCATGTTCATGTTCAGCTCTCTGGGAGCTTCACGGGTGTCCACTTCACTGTGTGTGTGTGTGTGTGTGTGTGTTTGTGTTTCTGTGTGTGTGTGTGCGTGTTTGTGTTTCTGTGTGTGTGTGCTTGTTTGTGTTTCTGTGTGTGTGTGCGTGTTTGTGTTTCTGTGTGTGTGTGCGTGTTTGTGTTTCTGCGTGTGTGTGCGTATGTGTGTTTGTGTTGCTGTGTGTGTGTGTGTGTGTGTGTGTGTGTGTGTGTGTGTGCGTGCATTTCTCTGGGGGTGTGTGTTGAGGGGTTAAATTTCCATTTGGCGCGGCAGGCTGTGATGGATAAGGCCTTGTGGTTTCATTAGGGGAGGCAGGATGCATGATGGGTAATGTATTAGATCACAGGGCAGGAGCAGACAGCTATGGAACCCATCTCCCCGCCTACCTTACATCATTCATCACCCCCACACACGCACGCACACACACACGCACGCACGCACACACACACCCTGCAGCCAATGGTGTGCGTGTCTTTGTGTCATGTGACGTGTATGAAGTCAGAGCATCGGTCATTCTCCTAATAGATGCTGATATCCTGGGCATTCTTATAGGGCTTATTCGCAAACACCGCTGCGGCCATATTGTTGATATGACACATATATTGTATATATAGAACTGGACAGTGTGGCTGCATTCAGCAGTGTTCTATGGAACAGAAGGCGACCCCATCTTGGAAAATTTGGAGCCAATTTGAAGTGCGGCTGCGCAGCAGAAGTTGAAGCATGCGCAGTGAAGAGGAGTCGCGGTCAGGCACGCCCACTCAGTTGCCACTCAGCGAAGTTAAACACTTTTGTCAAGTGAAACCCGCCCCCTTCTCCTTTCCACAACGCAGGTCGACTCGGCGCCGAAGGCTAGCTGGCTGGATGAATTTTGCAGCTGTGAGTTAGATAAACAGCACAAACAACAGTCTTCGGTTTGTTCTTGTCTGGTAAGTGTTTTCTCTATTGTTGTTCTTAAATACGTCTAAGAGAGCTTATTATGTTGATTATTGGCTTATTGGCTTGTACAGAGAAACAGTAAGAAATATGTTGATTATAAACAGTGACAATTTAGTAGCTAACAACAGAAATACGGACAGCGGAATTACATGCTAACGTTAGCAGCTATATTAATGTTACCGTTAACTGTAGGCTAAGTTAGTCGTTGAAGTGAAGATTAGCACACAGCTCCCGTAACAGTCGATGCATGATTTACTCGGCTTATTTGTTTTTGCTGTTTTCAAAATATCTCAATCTTAATGTATGCCATCTCAACATGGAGTAACCATTGACTGTACATGGGGATCAATAACACTAGACAGTCAGTACAGTATATGATGTGATAAAGCAACGTAAGTTAACGTTAACGTAATATGAAGCATGTTCCTCATCAACCTGTCATGTTAATGTAACTACTAGCCAGTTTGCCAGCGTTGCATTTTTTCTAACGTTAACGACAAAGACACCTCCGTTAGAGCTACTTCTGTGATGGTAGGTCGGTAGCATAGACTGTAAAAAATAGATCGGTAGGTCGGTAGTTGTAGACCGCATACGTGAATGATCGATAAATAAAACGCATGCATTAAACACCAAGAAAACCAAGAACCAGTCACTTCCCAGCGATATCAGTGAACATTTGAGAAAGAAACACCTTAGTTTGTCATCTAACGTCTATGATCAGTCATACTGATAACGTTTTTTTTCAAGCTGACGCAAGTTAATAACATTCACAACGCATATTTAAATGCGTAGTTAACATTAGGTAGGCTGTGAAATTTATTGCACACATATATTTAATTAATTGGTATTACTAGTGGTGTTGAGTGCCTGATTAGATGCTTTGTAATGTTGTAAAATTGTCTGACTAACTTTATTGTAAATTTCCTTTTTGCAGATAAGATATGGGTGATGGCTGAATGTACTGGAGGTGGCGGCAAGGTGGTCTCCATGGTCTACATCGGTATGCCTACGTGAAGTGGTTTGGCTGGGGTGGTCTGAGGTGGCATGTCCTCCCCCTTTCTCCAAGTCCCCCGACATCCATCTCCCTGACATCATCACCCACCGTCACTGGATCAACCTGAAGCCCCTTATACATGGGACATGGCACAGCACCACTATGTTCTGAAAACACATGACTTTCAATAACTTGCGTGGCACCAAGAAAGGTCTGCCGCTGCTCTGAAACTTCTGTTAATGTGACATCATTCATACTTGAGGCTGTACACATCACATTGTTTCTATTTTCTAAGTCACCCAAACTTCAACTTTCTGTATGCCCCTGAACTCACACAAATTGTAAATTGCAATGCGCCATTTAACCAGTGGTGTAGTCTAGTTAGCTGTAGTGGTGGGTATACTGTGAGCAACCCCAAATGTTATTAAATACGTATCCTTGCCTATTTAAAATGGGAATACTGAGATGATGATGCTTTTTAAATTGGTTTACTGTGTAGTCCTGTGTATCACATAGACTATACCACTGCATTTAACTGTCTTGGTATTTAAAAGTCTGAGGCCATTGCTTAGTAACATTTAACAGTAGCCTACACAAAGATGTAGACGTTAGAAGAATATTAATATCAGAATAATTATTGGTTGATACTAAATCAATATTGAATGTTTTTTATTTCTTTTGTGTGATATATCATTCAGAATGCTGCAACACGACTGGTCTTCAATCAGCCAAAGAGGACACATCGTAACTCCTCTCCTAGTTACTCTCCATTGGCTCCCTACAGTAGCCAGAATTAAATTTAAATCTCTCACTTTGGCCTATAGGACACTGACTGGATCTGCTCCTTGTTATTTTAATTCAATGATCAAAATGTACAGTGGGTCCCAGTTAAGTTTGGACGCACCCCATTTTCTCAGCAGAAATGGCACAAACTGCAGTTGACACAAACAACCACAAGGTGTCACTTGGGAGTTCTGCCACTACTATTTTTGATGCGACTTGACTTAACTGCTTTCATGACGCAGTGAGCCATTACCAAACATATATGATAATACAATAGCGTGAGTTTATATATCTTATACCCTATTTGTCAGGGTTACTTATAGATGTGATAGTGTAACGATAAGCGCATGAGACTTTCAGCGGGGGCACGGGAACTTAAATTGATCACGGTAGTTTAAGCTTACACTTAAACAGACAAAACATTCTAATATGAAAATGTAGATGCAATTGTTGTAAAATGGTGCAGCTCCTTTAAGAAAGCCCCGTGTGCAGGGATGGAAAGAGAGAAAGCGAGAGGGGATGTGTGTTAGAACTTAGATGCGTGGGAAAAAGTAGTAGACGCTGTTGAGACTGGAGCGAGTCATATTCAAAATAATGCAAAAAATAAATCTGCAGATAAAACCAATTATCCTCATTCATTGCAACCGCAGCATGCCTGCTTGCCGACGTTCAAAGGAAAAAGATATCAAAGCACCTTTTGCGTTTGAATGTAGCACGAATTTTGTTTTAAACAGCTGGACAAATGATTTAGCTAATTGATTATAGCCTGCACACCAGCAATTGTTGAACATTTACCTGTACAAGACAGTAGCCCAGCCTAACAAGCATGTTGCATGTTGTAGGCCTACTGTAGAAATTTCACTTAAATTGCAACCGCAACATGCCTGCTTGCCGATGTTCAAACGACAATGAAAAAGATATCCCAGCAACAAGAGGGTTGAGTCTGAATGACACGGAGTTCAGACTCATTGCTCCTCATAACCATCTATAAAAAAAAGTGTTTTTTTCTTTTCTTTTTGAGCACGTCCGAATCCCAGGACATAACGCACTGGACCTTATAACAGGCTTGAGATATAATTCCAAAGGGGGCAGATAGGGGCCTACTGCACTTAAAACTTAAAAAGACTGAACGAAGCTTCCCGAAATTTGAAATTGCGATCAGTGACTGGCATCGGGTGAAGCTTTTCGATGTTGAACAGGCTATTAAAAACTATTTGCGCACCTCAATGTCACAGGAGAGACTGGGCTCTCCCTTCTATGAATTGAAAAAGACGTTATGCTACCTGCAAACTGGCCTATGATTTCATTGCTGAGTTTGCGGCAAAGCAAGACAATGTTTTTTCAGAGTCAGGATATGGCGAGTCAGTGTCATTTATTTGTCCAATGTTAGCCTACAGACCAGTTTCCATAGTGCACATCTTATCAACAGTTTGAATGTTGTGTGTGTTTCTGCTCATTGACAAATACCGTTCAGCACAATGATTCATGCCCAATTAATTTCCCCTGTTAAAGTGTTCGCCTTTGTTACACTATTTGGTTTCGTGATGTAGCCTATGATAAACACCATATGGCCAAATATGTGACTCAGCTAATGTTATAGGCTATACAATTTCCCCTCTTAAAGACAAGCTGGTGTAGTTTATTAGACTAGGCTACTAAAATGCACCTACGGTAGCCTTGGCTATGTGTAAAGTAAGCTATCGCATGATTTCATGCACGTAAGTTCATGCATCTGTCAAGTTCGCACAGGGCCTCGCACCCCCTTCCGACGGCCCTGCAGCTCCTCCTAAGACGCTATAAACCCGGGAAAAGTTGACAGGTTTGTTTCGGTCCCGGTGATTATTTGTGAAATTGTGCAAACGACAGCCTTTTCAAGGCATTTCAAGGAAGGTGTCGTATGCAAGCTACCAAATTGACCCAGTAGCCTACAGAAGGCATCAATAAATTGTTGGGACTGGGGAGGGTCATGCATTTTTTCTCAGACCCCGTTTACATGAAGGGAAAACGCAGATATTTCCTTGCGGTTTGGCCTCTCGTTTACACCAAAACCCTGCTTTTATCACAGAAAACGATTATTTCTAAAACCTCCGGCCAAAGTGGAGATTTCTGATAACGCCGGTTATGTGCTGCCGTGTCAACAGGGATAAACAGCGTTTTAGCTTCTTAAACGTCACATTATCGCCAGAAAATCCTTAACATCATGTGAGCCTGATGTTTACAGTTTCTTTGGCTACTGATCAGGATTATCATGGATGCTGTTAAGGTGCTACTAATTTTACTTTTGTGCAAACGCTTCTGGCCTGTTTGCATTTGCAACAACTGCTCTACATGGAGGAGCAGAGGGATCGGATCGCGACGGAGGTCAGCATTTTTACTGCTCGTGTTATTCGTTGGTGTCGATTCTGAGGATTTTGATTGGCCAGCATGGCTTTATTCCTTTCCCCTACACTGCCACCCATAGGTTTGGCATAGTTATTATGGCTTCGACAAGCGTATTTATGCGGGTTGATGTAAATGACAAGTTTTTTGAAAACAATGTTGTGTGCACAATGTTATTATTGAAAACGGAGGGGGGAAAATATTCGTTTCTCTAAATACCCGGCTATGTGTAAATGTGGCCTCAATCACTTTGGAGGGTCATAGAAAAATTTCTTACTGGGAGGGTCACGTCTCTTTTGACTGACGCTCCCGAAACTCCTCCGGTAGCCCCTTAAATAAATAAAGAACAGTCCATAATTGATTATAGCCTGTAGGCCTACACCAGCAATTGTTGAACATTTACCTGTACAGGACATTGACAGTAGCCCAGCCTAACAAGCAGATGTTGCAAAAGACGCAATTAATCAGAAATAAATAATGTAATCTGCATCGCTTTATTTAACAAACTGCAAGCAACAAGAGGGTTGAGGTCGCTGTGAGGCCAAACCCAAGAGCAGAGCCTATCTGTTAAGGCACTCGATGGGCTATAACGAGCTGTGTGCGCCTGGAAAGACAATAGAAGATGCTTTCTGAATAGCACAGCGAAGACGGCTCTGGTCATCCCATACCATCCCCCCACTTCCTGTAGCCTACCATTATGACTTGTTGCCGTTTTGGGACATTAAGCTTTTTTGCGTTAAGCCCCCCTCCCCCACCCCTTCTTTCACAACCAGTGGGGGAGCACGGGGCACAAAGTAACACTATTTGGTAGACAAAGGAGGGTTCTCCGCGCTTCTGTCGTTTGGCGACAATCCGGTGCAACCAGGCCAGGACAGATATTTTAGAGAGAAGGAGAGACGCCGGTGCAGCTCAGATGTCTTCTTAATTTTCTTTATTCTTTAGTAAAAGGTGCAGAACATTATTAAACTTTGACTAACGTTTCGATGTGTCGATGTTTTTGACTAACGAACATCGAAACGTTAAATAAAAAGTTTAACGTCAAAACAGTAGTCAAAGTTTAATAATGTTCTGCACCGGCGTCTCTCCTTCTCTCTAACACTTTTTGGCTTTGGCTAAATATTTCTAAAATCATTCGAGTTTCACTAGTCACATGTTTTAACAATGAACACTTGTTATTGAACTAATAACAGACGTGTGTCGAAAATTGACTTTATTTTTCATACGGAGAAATAACATATGCAGAGTCTAACCAAGGTCCATCTTTCCAAAAACCATAAACGTCTTATAAACAAGTATTGCCAGGAGCAACACCTTGCAAAAAATTATAACAATAGGCCTAGGCCTTTATATAGATAGATAGATAGATAGATACTTTATTGATCCCCAGGGGATATTCAAGGTCTCAGCAGCAGCATACATACAACACAAACACATTCTTTAACAGCAGAAAGAGTAATTAAAGTATATAATATAAAAAACACAACTAAGCAGTAAGGACAGTAGAAGATAAAGAATATGCTAAATATACTAAAATACAAATTATATTAACACTTAATACAATATATAAAAATATACTAAAATACAAATTACCAAAATACAAATTATACTAACACTTAATCTAAATCAACTCTAAAAACAGTATCCACATAGTGGTGATTAATAAATCAGAGGCGCTTGCAATGACTGAGGCAGGGACTGAGCCTGTGATTCTCTGTGCATAGTAAGGTATGGTAAGGTGCTCTAAGGTGCTCTGTGTGAATGAGTGTCATGGTGGTAGTGCAATGGTGATAGTGGTCATGGTGATAGTGCAAATGAGTAAGTCAACAGTGCAACAATGCAGAAATAAATCTATATATATCTATATATTTAACTATTTAAGAAAATGTATAAGTGTGGCCACAGTTCTGTGGCATGGGGGGGGGGGGTTATGCATATGTGCTGATGTGCTAATATAGCACGCAAACAGTGAGGCATAAAGACAGTGGTACAAGTGGCTAGTGGACTGACAGTACCAAACATGGAGGGGGTGAAGAGGCAGACAGACTATGCAGAGAAGTCTATCTCTCCTCTTCCCTTAAGTGAGGCATTGAACAGTTCAATGGCCCTGGGGACAAATTACTTTCTCAGTCTGTCAGTTGTGCAAGGCAGTGAGCAAAGTCTCCAGCTGATCAGGCTCTTCTGCTTAACAATAGTGCTGTGGAGTGGGTGACACTCATTGTCCAAGATGTTGATCAGTTTGTTCAGGGTCCTTTTGTCAGATAGTGAAGTGATGCACTCCAGTTCAGTTCCAACTACAGAGCCAGCTTTCCTTACCAGCCTGTCAATTCGCCCCACATCCTTCTTCCTTGTGCTTTCTCCCCAGCATACTACTGCATAGAAGAGGATGCTGGCAACAACAGACTGGTAGAACATCCTGAGGAGCTTACTGCACACATTGCAGGACCGCAGCCTCCTCAGGAAGTACAGCCTGCTCTGCCCTTTCTTGTAGAGTGCGTCAGTGTTGGCTGACCAGTCCAGTTTATTGTTCAGGTGGAGACCCAGATACTTGTAGGTACTAACCACCTCCACATTGACCCCATCAATGTGGACTGGTAGCAGAGTGGGAAGACCTGCGGAAATCCACCACCATCTCCTTGGTCTTTGAAGTGTTAAGTTGAAGATGATTGAGTTTGCACCATTGCACAAAGTCCTTCACCAGGCTCCTGTACTCCTCCTCCCTGCCCGCTTCTGATACATCCCACAAGTATCATCAGAAAACTTCTGCATGTGGCATGACTCGGTGTTGTAGCAGAAGTCAGATGTGTACAGGGTGAACAGGACTGGAGAGAGCTCAGTTCCCTGTGGCCCGTGCTGCAGATCACAGTGTCAGAGAGACAGTTCTTCAGTCCTGATCTAACTGTGGTCGCCGGTCAGGTAATCTGTAATCCAGGTTACCAGGTGAGCGTCCACACCCATCTGCAAGAGCTTGTCTCCCAATCTGAGGGGCTGGATGGTGTTAAAAGCACTTGAGAAATCAAAGAACATGATTCTCACAGCACTTTTCCCCTTGTCCAGGTGAGAATGTGTCCTGTTTAGAAGATAAGTGATGGCATCGTCCATGCCCACTTTCTCTTGGTAAGCAAACTGTAACGGGTCTAGTGCATGGCGTACCTGGGGTCTGAGCATGCCTAAGACCAATCGCTCCATTGTCTTCATCACATGTGATGTAAGAGCGACAGGTCTATAGTCATTAAGCTCACTAGGGTGTGGCTTCTTAGGGACAGGGGCGAGACATGATGTCTTCCACAGTGTTGGAACTTGTCCAAGGCGTAGGCTCAAATTGAAGATGTGCTTCAGTGGCTCCCCCAGTTCAGCAGCACAGGCCTTGAGTAGCCTTGGGCACAGTCTGTCAGGCCCAGCTGCTTTATTGCTGCGCAATTTCTTAAGTTGGACTGTCACTTGATCTTTTGTAATGATGAGGGGTGTAAGGGGAGGGGTGCATCTGGGATCTGTGTGTCTGATGGCTGTTGACTGAGGTCGTTGTCACCTCATTGTTCATGAACGCCATGTGGGGGAGGGGTGCAAAATCCAGTGATGGTGGGGGCAATTAGCCTGTGATGATGGAGGTGAGTGTTGCTGGTATTGAGGGGGTGTGAGGGTGGGGGGCTGGGGATGGTGGACAGACCACCGCCATTGGAGCTGGAGCAGGGCAGTCAAACCTGTTGTAGAAGTGGTTCAACTGGTTAAGCCCTGTCCAGGTCCCCTCCACAGAGCTGCTGTTCATCTTCAGGCCAGTGATAACCTTCATGCAGTGCCATGTCTCCTTCAAGTTGTTTTCCTGCAGCTTCTGTTCCACCTTCTTTCTGTAATCCTCCTTAGCTTCCTTCAGCTTGAATTTGAGTTCCCCTTGCACACGCCTCCTCAGCTCTGCCATGTCCCCTCTCTGAACGCCATCTTTTTTCCTGTTGAGAAGGGTCTTGACATTGCTGGTTATCCAAGGCTTGTTGTTGGGAAAGCAGCGCATAGTTCTGGTGGGAACAACAATGTCCATGCAGAAGTTCAGGTAGTCAGTTGTGCACTGTGTGACCTCCTCCAAGTCCTCTCCATTCTGTAACACACTCCAGTCAGTACACTCGAAGCAGTCTCTCAGAGCCTCATCCACTTCGGGTGTCCACTTCCTGAAGGTGCGTGTGGGAACTGGTAGCCTCTGTACTTTGGGCTTGTACATTGGCTGGAGATGAATGAGGTTATGGTCTGACTTTCCCAGTGGGGGGAGGGGGTTTGCACTGTATGCATCCCTCACATTTGCATACATGAGGTCTATTGTCCTGTTTTTCCTTGTAGGGCAGTCAACATACTGGTAAAAATTTGTGAGTGTGGAATCCAGTGTTATGTGATTGAAGTCGCCAGAGATCACAAAAAAGGCGTCAGTGTGTTGGGTTTGAAGCCTTGCGATTGTGGAATGGATGACGTCACACGCTGCATCCGGAAGAGCTCGAGGTGGAACGTAAACACAGACAGCAATTGCGTGCGAGAACTCCCTCGGCATGTAGTATGGACGTGTATATGGCTCTGCTCTACCGCCTAGATTCGAACTCAGAACTGCCTGAAAGTTGTAACCTGTTCTGGAAATACACGCATTAACCCACTCGACCGTCAGACAACGCTATCTGCTTAGAGTAGGCCTATTGGGTAGGACTGTAGCCTACACTGGTTGCTGTGGCACAGTCTTGACTGACCGAATTCGTTTTCCTTTGTCATATGAATGCTGTCATTTTGTTAACATTACTGTTAAGGAGATGCTGTAGGCAAAGGCTATATTTAACATCGTTAGTGTAGTAAAACAAAAGGCTATATTTAACATCGTTACTGCTAAAAACACAGAGAAACGCACTGAAAACTCGGCCAATCACAGCCCTTGTTGTCGAATGCTCCATCCAGTTCGACCGTGGAACGCCACAGCGGACTATGCTGCCCCCAAGCGGCTGCAGTTGTACTTACATTTCACCCAGCTGCGTGAATCACCTTGATGGTGAATGAAGTGTCAATTCTTAACTGGGACCCACTGTACATCCCAACCGCCCACTGTGGTCTTCTGAGCGTCTGTTTTGTCGACCAGTCTTAAACGCTAGGTCAAATTCAAGACTCTTTTCCTCAGTGGTTCCATGTTGGTGGAATGAGTTGCCCAGTGCTCTTCGTTCTTGTGATAGTTTTTGGTCTTTTAAGCACTTCCTATGCGTTATGGTTTGTATGCAGTAGTACTGTTTTATTTTCATTGCTGCTGATTAATTTGACGTTTTTTATTATTGATATTCTCCTTAATGTATTGTAGTCTTACCATGTTATTGTTATTATATTATTGATTGAATGGGCATTATTATTTAATATTGCTTTCCCCCCCTCATTTTCATTGTTTATTTCATTAGGCTATTGATTGATCCCTGTTTTAAGTATTATATTGTTTTGTTTTTGTTAAGCGTAACCATCATCATCATAATGTGGTATTTTATTATGCACTTGAAACAAAGAATAAAAATAAGTTTCTTTAAATGTAGTACCACTTTAAACACATCACACACTGAACAGCAAAGTAGCTTCCTGATTATGTGTAAAATGTTTACAGAGTATCCTGATGTAGTAGGTCCATGTTCTCATATTTTTACAACTGACATGAAGGCTGCAATATTACATTTTTGATTTATAATGGAGCACCCTCTCTTGTGAAAGACTAGCAATCCAGTGGTAGAGGCATACGATTACAGACATATTGAGAGAATCTATCAGTGAGTTGTCACAATTTAGACGTATTACAGTTTTTTCAACTGCTTACACACTAAATCTTTGCTTGTCACACAATTTTCTAAACATGTCCTCCAAACATCATAACCCGACACCAAATCTGCAAAACCATACACTAATTCTCAGTGTTTTACTCAGTTTTCAATTGACTAAAACACATTTTGCAAAACACCACACACAATTTTCTACCTAACACACAAAAATCTAACAGGAAGTAACTTGATTTCACCAGTGCTTCACTCTTTCTCTTCACATGTGTAAACACTCTTTACTGAACACCATCCAATCATTGCCTTAGTATAGGTCTATGAATAGATATACTCTCTATATAGGTATGGACCCTTTCAATCTGCTCCTAGAGGATTTCCGGTTGAAATATTCAGAACCAATGCAGATACTTTGAAAATTACAGTAATCGGACTTTAGCTTACAATAAAGTTCTACAAAAAGTTGACTTAATGTAAAAATTTTCTTTGTCCCCATGTTACAGTACCATTAGCTCAATACATTTTTCCGTGCCTCCAGAAATGCTTTAGGAACGCTTACTGTAGAATTGTTTGTTTCTGCAGTTGAAAGGGTCTATAGGCCTATGAATACATACTGTACACGACCCCCCCCACACACACACACAAACACACACTTGTCTTTGGAAAAAAACTAAATCAGTGTTTTCAAAACTCCATGTACATCTGGTGGTCACTGTATTCTTCTTTGCTTTTTTTCTTGCTGTAAAATACTGTATTCGCAACAGCAAATTATTTGGGAAAAATCACTATTTTTGGTTTCAATACTGCTTGCATTTTTACTGTGTATTTCAACTTCTCTTTGTTGATACCGTAACTTTCACTCTTGTATGGAAATACATATAGAAAGCCTAAGACAGAAGAGCTTTAAGTTTTGAGCAACAGTGTGTACATGATGTATCCAAAATGTCATATTATGACAAAAGTGTTTGTAATGTGAGGTGAATGTTTGCTTTAAAGATGTGTTTTTGACATTTTGAATGTTGTGTGTCATTTTGCTGGAGATTTGGAGGCATTTTGCATTTTGTGTGAGCAATTGTGTGTTTTGTGTGTGGAGTTTTGAAAAATAGACACAGAGTTTTGAAAACGTGTGTAAACAATTGTAAAAAACTGTATTTTGAAATGGGGTACGTCTACGGGAGGATTTTCACATCACTGGCAAGACTGATAAAATCATACCAATGCAAAATGTTTCTCCAGCAGTGCAATCGCAGGTAACAACGATACCATAACACATTTTCAGATATCGCTGTTCTGAGCATACTAAGCAAATTGGCCATTTGTAACTTTGAATCCCTCCTCACGTTAAGCTATGGTCCAATATGTGTTCACTAAAAACAAGTAACGTTATTTGTCGGGCTAATTCATAAATGGTCATACCGAGGTTGTCGACCTAGCAGGCTAGGTAGCGTTTGTTGCCATTCGCGCAAAACTAAGGAAGAGTTAACGTTAATGAAACTTATCATTGCCTTCTCCCAGTGACTTAAGTGTATTCAAATGAAGTTGCAACGATGATGGCAGCAATCACTGGTTACGTACCATTTGAAACAAGTAGGACTGTAAATGATGGTGACTATGGCTAACGTCACTTCGGATCAATATAGACTAGCAGAGCCCTTTTACTTTACCTATCAACTGGCTAATGCTAGCATGATTTAGCATGCTATGAGCTAACTTAGCATCTATGAAAGAACAGCACATATCTTTTTTCACAAAGAATCTGTCACAACTAACAACGATGTCTCTTACAAACAACTACACAATGTATGACTATCAATATGTATTTAGTCAGACTGTGATAAGGTATAGCCTAATGATAATAACAGCAACACTTATTTAGGGTAGATTATGTGTCGAAATCAGGTGTCGTTAAAATAAGCGAGCGATGACGTGGTCGTGTCTGCAGCCTAGACGGTAAAACATAATGGACAAAGCATCGTGTCTGCAGCCAGTCAGCTGTCAATCATAGGTGTAACCATGCCCTTTTTAGATTTGTTAAAATAACATTAAAAAAAATAATTTCAGCGAGAAAAGAAAAATAGTGTGTATTGAAGCATCTTGAAAACAATTTTTTCGAATAAAAAGTTGTAGATGCAAAAATAGTTTTAGGTGAGAAAAGTGACACGGAAAGTTGGCTACTTGCCCATTGAAATACATGGAGATGGGCGGAGTTACACATTGTACTGCAACCAGCCACCAGGGGGCTCTGGACTAACACTCGCATCACTCTTAACAGACAACACACTGTCCAGTTCTATATATACAGTCTATGATATGACATTCCAGTTCTATAGGATAGTCTATGTGACAATCGCCTGCAGCGCGTAGATTTGAGCTGAGCAGAGCACAGTAACCTTCATCAATATCAAGAGTAGATAAACTTAATCGTTGTGGACCCATATCTAATAGACTCAAGATAGGATTAAGTAAAGATCCGTCATTATTGTCAGCTGTAACTTACCCCGATATTCATAGCCTAACTGTCTTGTTCATACATCAGCACACATAGGCCTACGCAGCTGAAGGCCTTCAAGACGCTTGAGTCAAGGTCGGCGAACTTATATTTGTTCCACCAACGACATCGTCTAACATTGCCATGATCACAGAGAATAAAGCTGCATCTCATTGGACTGCAATTGTATCTTGCGTTTGCCTGTTGCTCACAACCTGCACCAAAGGACTGCTAAAGTAGTTTAAAGTGGGTGGGCCAGTGATTGTTCTTGTCTGATAACTTCTAGGCTACAGGATCATACAGGATCTATGATGCAATGTTCTGGAGGCAGAAAAGGCTAACATATTTCTCTACATTTCCAAAAGCCAAGTGAACAAAACACTATACAAATCAGAATTATCTACTGATATCTTTCTCCGCTGAGTTTGTTCATTTGCCTCTTGCCGTGCATAGCCGACGAGCTGACAAGGGCGCACCATCAATAAAAATATTAGCCTTGGCTACTGTAAAACGTTGGCTAACATTGCCTGCCTAGCAATGCTATCTATGCAAATGCAATACGTCCAAAGGTGATCTACGGTAGGTGACTACATCAGGCTGCTGCTGATGTCTCCGCATATTGCATAGGGGCAGCTGTCTGCTGTTTGTACTGTCTAAAACGTATTTAACTTAATATAGTATTAATAGCCTAATACAAAAATATAATGGCGATGGATGTGAGGAGTTGGCTGTAAGTTTAGACTATTTATCCTATCTAGCCACAAGTCTCTCCTGCGCTGACTCAACTCCTCAGTCATTGTCTTCTCGTTTTCTGACCATACTGTAGCTGTCAACAACGAGCATTGAAAATAAGGGAGATTTTCCAGTTTACTCACCCAAAATACAGGGAAATTTCAACATTCGTCTTTCTGTTGCTATCCCTCTGGTGAGAGCAAGAATTCGTACTACAAAACTGCTGCATTAACTAAACGAGGTGTGAAGCTAGGTCTAATGAGACTTTGCTTAAAGTTTGGCGTCAAATGCTCTCTCCCACACTGTTCTTCTGATCACTCTAAGGTCGCCTTCAGGCAAGCAAAACGATGCTTTAAAAACATCTTTTCGCTGGAAGGGCAGGGTGTCAACAGGACAGAGACGGACAAGTCCGATGGGGCTAATGTAATGAGAGTAAGAAAATATGGGATATTTTACAGGAAAATATTAAAACAGGAAGACAGCTGGAAAAAAGTTGACAGGTATGTTTCTGACAGTGGGTGACTCTATAGGGCTCTTTTCTGTTGTTAGAACGGCCTGTAGCCTATTGCACAGCATAGGCCTACCATCACGTTTTGTACAAATAAATAAATAGCCTACAGCGATAATACCGACGCTGTCGCGCTTGTCAATTGACAGCTGCATTAAATAGACCTACCTATAAATTTTCTATATCAACAAAATGGCCGCTGCGAACGTTATTACCTGATTATTACGTAGATCCAATATGCCTAATACAATACCTTCTCACTGTGATGAGAGAGAGTGTGTGTGTGTTTGTGTGTGCCGTTATCCTTGGGCATTCGTATACATTACCTTCTCACTGTGATGTGTGTGTGTGTGAGAGATGAGCGACCCCCATGCTGCATACTCTACTGCCGGGAGTGGGAGGTGGCGTGGCTGAATCCAAGGCTATGATGGTAATAACCCATTTAGGTCACCTGCTCTCACATGCCCCTCTCAAATGCATCACCATACCAGCTGCCCTTGGAACAGGCTGCCTTTTCTGTGTGTGTGTGTGTGTGATCTGCTTTTATGATCATTTTTCAGATGCAGTCATCAAGCTAAATGTGAAAAGACCTTCATTTTACAGCCTCACCATGTACTATGTGTGTGTGTGTGTGTGTGTGCGCGTGCGTGCGTGTTCGACTAAGACATCTTCTCACACGCACATCACATTTCATTTTTATTAGCTTAGGATTCAAAAACATCATTTCATAAAATCATTTCATAAATGAGGTAAACATTATAAAGAATTGGGGAACACTAATTTGTAATTCATATAATTTTTTAGTTCTCTCTCTAGTTTATTTTTAGTCAATGTTTTTGCATCAAACACATTCAAATTTAAATTGAATTTCAAAAGGCTTTATTGGCGACAAAAAATTAATTGTTATTGCTGACGCAGTCACACTGATGAGTGGTGAGGAACCTGAAGTAGTCTTAGGCTTAGATTCCTATTCTAGAACCTGAAGTATTCATAGGCTTAGATTCCTAGTCTAGAACGTGAAGTAGTCTTAGATTCCTAGTCTAGAACGTGAAGTTTTAGAACACTATTTTAACGATCTGAAACGCATGGTATGAAGCAGAAAGTTTAAAAACGTTTAGGGTGTGGCCAGTCCAAAATCGCTATCTTGACGGCGTAATAAGTTCGCCAGACGCCAGGCACATTGCTCAAATCGCTATCTTGACGGCGTAATAAGTTCACCAGACACCAGGCAAATTGCTCAAATCGCTATCTTGGCGGCATAATAAGTTCGCCAGACGCCAGGCACATTGCTCAAATCGCTATCTTGATGCCGTAATAAGTTCGCCAGACGCCAGGCTCAAAAGGGTTGTTCTTATGTTTTTCATACAGTCATGGGTGTGTTTTGGGCGTAATATCCATTAAAGGAGAATTCCCGTATGATATTGACCTAAAGTGTGTTGAAACCGGGTGTGAACGTATGTCTCATAGCTCATCTCGGCTTGTCCCCTGCACTTAGAAATCTGGCGCTAGTTTGCCGATGCTACCAACAGTTTTACGATGGGGGTGCCTCGGCCTAGCCATGCAAATAAATCACTGTTTTACACAATTTACGAGGCTCAAAGCAGCTCCATACTTCATTGGTAGACTTCCGAGGGCTTTGACATTTAAAACGAGACATTGAGAACTTTAAAAGCACTGGTAGTTTATTTACAAGACGATTTATACAGACAGTACCTTCAAGAAGTTTACCGTTCACCGCCATCTTGAAGTTAGTCACGATAAGTCGAGCGACGAGTACGAATGAACAGGTATGATAAGGGATCAGATCAGATCAGTGGCAATGCATGGATTCCAGTTGCTTCTACTGGTATGATGAGTGAATGGGTTGAAGAGGATGAATGGATAGAAAGTTGGATGGAATGTGCCTTATATACTTGTAGAATGGAGAGACACAGAGAGAGTTGGCCTAGTTGAACAGAAAGCAGTTGATACAGGTGCAATCAGTTTAGCTGGCTCTTTGAGAGGGCCTAGTTGAGCAGGTGGCAGTAGATACAGCTGCAAATCAGTTTAATTAGCCCTTTATGGTGTCATAGTGCCAATGCAAAGTCAATGGGGGAAAATAAGCTTGATTTTTGCTTGATCTCATAAATATAACGTTTACAGAAACTAAAAGTACATTGCATAGGTGTCATTTTCTACATAACAAAGTTTGAACGGAGTTTCTACATTAAACGGTCTCCGGGGGGTTGGAGACTTTAATGCTAGAGTCGGGCAAAACCACGATCTATGGAGAGGCACACTGGGGAGAGAAGGAGTTGGACAAATGAACTCCAGTGGTTTACTGCTGTTAACCAAGTGCCTCGAATATGACCTGGCCATTACTAACACACTGTTCCGCCAAAATAACAAATTCAAGACATCTTGGATGCATCCCCGCTCTAAACACTGGCATTTCATTGACTATGTTATTGTCCGCTCCCAAGACCATCGAGATGTGCTCAGCACACGAGCAATGATCAGCGCTGATGAATGCTGGACTGACCACCGCCTCATTCGCTCCATCATGTCTATCCGTCTGATGCGGAAAAGAAGGCAGCAGAAAGGACAGGCCCGCCGAAGGCTTAACATCGAGCGTTTGGGAGAAACCACCTACCAACAACAGCTGCAGGCAGCCCTCAGCGCAGACTTGCCAGGCCAGTATCCACAGGATATTGAAAAGCATTGGGATACCCTCTCTGCTACCATAATGTACTCCTGCATGGCCATCCTTGGTCACAAAACGCGGAAACATCAAGACTGGTATGATGAGAACGATACCAAAATCCAGCGGCTTATTGACAACAAGCGGAAAACTTTCATCACCTGAAAATGACATCAATTGCATGGAAAAAAGAGGAGCCCATGCCAAAGCGAAAGCAGCTGTCCAATCACAGGTTAGGATACTGAAGAACCAGTGGTGGACACAAAAGGCTCTGGAAATCCAACAGCTTGCTGACTCTGGAGAGTCACGAGAGCGGCATATGGCCCTAGCCACCGCTGCCTAACCCCCCGTCGCTCTAAGGATGGACTCTCCCTGATGAAAGACAAGGAGGCAAGTGTATGGCCCTAGCCACCGCTGCCTAACCCCCCGTCGCTCTAAGGATGGACTCTCCCTGATGAAAGACAAGGAGGCAATAACACACAGGTGAAAGGAGCACTATGAAGAGCTTCTAAACAGGGACACCACTCCTGAGCTTGATGCCCTGGACCAACTCCCCCAACTGCCCATCATTGAGAGTATGGAAGAACCACCCAGTTTGGAAGAGGTGCAGGACGCTATCAGGACAATGAAAAACAACAAGGCCGTTGGGCCTGATGGTATCCCAGCTGAGGTCCTAAAAGAAGGTGGGCCTGTCCGTGAACACATCCACACCCTGCTCCTCAAAATATGGAACCCCTTTAAGAGGTCACAAGGCAGACTGTGGGAATTATTATTTCCCTCCTTTCCACCATAGGGAAGGTGTTAGCCCAGGTGTTGGCCCAGGTGTTGGCCAACAGACTCACCCCCCTGTCAGAAAGCACTCTTCCCGAGTCTCAAAGTGGATTCCGCCCAAACAGAGGCACTACAGATATGATCTTCGTTGCTCGTCAGTTGCAAGAAAAGTGCCGGGAACAGAATCAACCGCTATACTTGGCCTTCATAGACCTCACCAAAGCCTTTGACTCAGTCAACCGTCAGGCCCTCTGGCTGGTCGTGGCAAAAATTGTCTGCCCAGAAACCACCGTATCCATCGCAGAGCTGCAGTATGCAGACGATAATGCTATTGTAGCCCTCTCAGAAGAGGACCTACAGTGCACCTTGACTGCTTTCGCGAAAGCGTACAAACAGCTTGGTCTGGCCATCAACATTAAAAAGACTCAAATCCTCCATCAGCCACCACCAAACTGCAGCACCCCCCCAAACATCTCCATTGACAACACCAGGTTGGAAAATGTGGACCACTTCCCATACCTTAGCAGCCTCCTATCATCTAAAGTCACCATTGATGAAGAGGTACACCACCGTCTTAGCTGCACAAGCGGGGCATACTGTAGACTAAAGAAAAGGGTCTTTGAGAACCGGGACCTCCAGTCAAAGTACTGCTCCCCACTCTCCTGTATGGGTCAGAAGCCTGGACCACATACAGCAGGCACCTGGGAGCTCTTGAGGCCTTCCATCAGAGGTACTTCCGGAGAATCCTCAGGATAACCTGGGAGGATTGACGGACCAACACCAGCGTCCTGGAGGAGGCTGGCATCTCCACCATCACTGCCATCATCGCCCAACACCAGCTCAGATGGACTGGCCAATGGATTCAATGCCTGACTCCCGCCTCCCCAAACAAGTCCTCTACTCACAGCTTGTCCAAGGAAAGCGTGCCCCAGGTGGCCAAAAGAAAAGGTACAAAGACAACATCAAAACCAACCTCAAGAAGTTCCACATAGGCCTTAATACCTGGGAGGCCACAGCAACTAACAGGGCAGCCTAGAGACAACTTGTCTGAGATGGAGCTGCACAGTACAGCGACGACCTCCGTAGTGCTGCAGAAGACAAACACAGACGCAGAAAGGAAATCGCCTCCACCAAAAAGGCTCCACCCAAACCCACACGCGCTACTGCCCACCCATGCCCACACGCGGCTACTGCCCACCCAAACCCACAAGCGCTACTGCCCACCCATGCCCACACGCGCTACTGCCCACCCATGCCTACACGCGCTACTGCCCACCCATGCCCACACGCGCTACTGCCCACCCAAACCCACAAGCGCTACTGCCCACCCATGCCCACAAGCGCTACTGCCCACCCAAACCCACAAGCGCTACTGCCCACCCATGCCCACAAGCGCTACTGCCCACCCAAACCCACACGCGCTACTGCCCACCCAAACCCACACGCGCTACTGCCCACCCATGCCCACACGCGCTACTGCCCACCCAAACCCACAAGCGCTACTGCCCACCCATGCCCACATTGCCCCAAAATATGCGGGTCCAGGATTGGCCTCTTCACCCACCTGAAGACCCATAAGGACCAAGAAGGAGGGCCGACATACTCGACCACAAGTGTCCACCGATGATGATGATGATGATGATGATGGTGTGTGTGTATCTTGGTATGTGAATGTGTGTACATGTGTGCAGTTGTGTGTGTGAGGGAGTGTTTGTGTGTGGGTGTGTGTTTGAGTGAATAAGTATGTGAGTGTTCGAGTGTGTGCGTGTGTGTGTATCTTGGTATGTGAATGTGTTTACATGTGTGCAGTTGTGTGTGTGTGTGTGTGTGTACATGTGTGCAGTTGTGTGTGTGTGTGTGTATCTTGGTATGTGAATGTGTGTACATGTGTGCAGTTGTGTGCGTGAGAGTGTGTGTGTGTGTACATGTGTGCAGTTGTGTGTGTGTGTGTGTGTATCTTGGTATGTGAGTGTGTGTACATGTGTGCAGTTTGTGTGTGTGTGCGTGTGTGTGTGTATCTTGTATGTGTGTACATGTGTGCAGTTGTGTGTGTGTGAGAGAGAGTGTGTGTGTATGAGTATGTGAGTGTTCGAGTGTGTGTGTGTATACTTACTCTATACCGAGTCACATACTAAGCCTCACATTGACATACACTGTTGAACTTCAAATTGTGTGGCTGTGAAAACAATAAGTTGTGCATATGTAAAAGTGGGGAGAAATGAAATCCTTATAACATTTACTTTCAGAATATATATAGATATTTATACCAAATTCGCCTTTGTAGGTACCAGCCCATACTAAGTGTGTACCGAGTCACATACTACACCTGTAATTGACACACACTGTTGAACTTCAAATTGTGTGGCTCTGAAAACAGTAAGTTGTGCATATGTAAAAGTGGGGAGAAATGAAATCCTTATAACATGTACTTTCAGAATATATATAGATATTTATACCAAATTCGCCTTTGTAGGTACCAGCCCATACTAAGTGTGTACCGAGTCACATACTATGTCTGCTATTGACACACACTGTTGAACTTCAAATTGCGTGGCTGTGAAAACAATAAGTTGAGCATATGTAAAAGGGGGGTGAAATTAAATCCTTATAACATGTACTTTCAGAATATATATAGATATTTATACCAAATTCGCCTTTGTAGGTACCAGCCCATACTAAGTGTGTACCAAGTCACATACTAAACCTGTAATTGACACACACTGTTGAACTTCAAATTGTGTGGCTCTGAAAACAGTAAGTTGTGCATATGTAAAAGGGGGGTGAAATGAAATCCTCATAACATGTACTTTCAGAATATATATAGATATTTATACCAAGTTCGCCTTTGTAGGTACCAGGCCATACTAAGTGTGTACCGAGTCATATACTAGTTCTGCCATTGACACACACTGTTGAACTTCAAATTGTGTGGCTCTGAAAACAATAAGTTGTGCATATGTAAAAGAGGGGTGAAATGAAATCCTCATAACATGTACTTTCAGAATATATATAGATATTTTTACCAAATTCGCCTTTGTAGGTACCAGGCCATACTAACTCTGTACCGAGTCACATACTAAGCCTCACATTGACATACACTGTTGAACTTCAAATTGTGTGGCTGTGAAAACAGTAAGTTGTGCATATGTAAAAGGGGGATGAAATGAAATCCTTATAACATGTACTTTCAGAATATATATAGATATTTATACCAAATATATATATATTCTGAAAGTACATGTTATAAGGATTCCATTTCACCCCCCTTTTAAATATGCACAGCTTTATTTTTTTTATCAGCCACACAGTTTAATTATATTGGTGTAGAAAAAATATAGCATTCTAACGTGTATTTTTGTATTTAAATGTCTTATTTAATTATTTTCTAACTTTACTTTACCTTTGGTAACACAATACAGTTTTAAATTAATAATTTTTAAACATATTCATTACTTTTTCATTGAAAAAGTAATGAATATGTTCTGTCTTTTATTTTGAAGGATTCGCGAATGGCGGCCATATTGGAATTTTCTTTCCTGTCGCTAGTTTCACACTACTGAAATATCAGCCATTACACAGATAGGCAGCTAAGAAACAGGCTCTCTGGGATCATGCGGTGTATTGAGAGAGTGTCCAAGTCTCCCATTGTTGTGCGGTGTATGGAACATGGGAGGGAAAAAAAATAATAAAACACCAAACACCAGATCCAAGAGGTGTATAAATTTCAACATAAAATCAGTGGGTAACACTGAATAGAGAATTAGCATTGGCAAGCTTGTCTGGGTAATGGCTTATGGGACTATAGTGGCTGCAAAACGGTGATAAAGTGTAGAGTGGTAATAGTTAGTAGTAGGTAGCTACATTTTTGGAAACTTTGGTCGTAGGTAGTTAAACCTTGGACACACGCTGAGGATTGATCACCTTAAGCGGGGCCGCCTCAGAGGAGGGTGTAAAGTGATTAAAGGACTGAAACACCCGTTGATCCTGAGGTACATTACTGATGGTGTCCTAGTCAGTGTATGGGTAGTTGTAATGGCTTTACTCAGGAAGTTTACATTTTTCTCCCAAAGAGTGTGGGGTGAAACAAGGACATGACTCAGACTCCTTGTCATCCACTCGTAGACCTATTCTTGTTATTTTGTGTGTCTACCCAGTGTGGGGTGAAACAAGGACATGACTCAGACTCCTTGTCATCCACTGGTAGTGCACTGTAGTGTGTCTTAGATAGTGTATGGGTAGTTGTAACAGCTATAGTTAGGAAAGCTTAAATGTTCTCTTCCTACATGTGCAAGTATCTTGTATTCCTGGTAATATGTATGTATGTGTGCATGCAATTTTTGTATGTATGCAGGACCTATTCAGTATGTGTGTATACAGTTGTCATTTTCCCCCTGAATTTCAGGGCGTTGTGTTGAATCCAATGAAATGGCAGATGGAATGACTGAGACAATGGAGTCAGAAGTGAGAGTAGAATGCTATGAAACATCGCAGGGCTCCATGACATCACAGACCTCTCAAAAAGTCTCCAAAGAAGAGGAAGGGTAGGATCAGAGCCATATAAAGGTAGAGTTGCGACAATGGGTGTTCAAAATTCGTTAAGGTCACGTGGTTCATGTAAACTTCAAATAGTTCCCAGAAGTGATTGACAATGGATTAGAATGCATTAAATAGGCTACTGTTCAATGATAGACGAGCCACGATTTTGGGTAATTGACAGTCAATAAATGCATTGATATACAATATTTATAACACAGTGTAATTATTGTGTAAACTATGTAGTTATCCTACCATTACAACAATATTTAAATTAAATTCCAGACCTTATCTTAGCCTGCTATATAAGGTGACATTTTTTCCGTCCTTTTACGTATGTCACTTGATATTTTTCTGTACAAAATCAAGACAGGAGATTCTTTAGAAAACGCAATTGCACCCACCCCATAAATGTATCTAAATTATCGCTATACAAAATAAATGACCTCGTACAGTGACTCGAAAAGCTGTAAACAGTGTTTTTGAGACTGCGCGGTAGCCTACAAAAGCCGTATGGAGCTCTGTGAAATTTTGATTTTGCAACGAGAAACTGTAACACAGCTAGTCTAAACATTAGTTGTTTGAATTTTCTACCCCGCGTTTCCTCTGGTAGTTACTGATCTGAGCTAATGAGTGAATTACCTAGCCAAGCCTATATCGTCGCGGGAAAATAAAAAAAGTTTTTTAACATCTCCAGTGTAATGGTGGGCATTCTAAGTTAACCGTAGCATTAGGCCTACCTATTTAGTAACCCCATGGTAATGCGAGTGATCATAATAAAATATAAAGCGTGACATGTAAGTCCTTCGATAAATAACCAGGCTATGAACTCACAAACATGAACAGCATTTTGTCATCGTTTGTCATTCACCGTGCTGTGAACAGCATTAAGATGCTAGGCTAAAGAGCTTGAGATTCAGACTGTGGCCTGGGGATGGGGATTTTACACGATCCTTCATCACTGGGCTAGTGTGCCCTGCTGTGTTAATATGACCGTGCTGATGCTAACAGCTGCAGCTCCCTCAAATCTAGGTTCTCTCATGCATATTAGGCTAGCTTTTGCCAATGAAAATGAATGCAAAAAACAAACAAACAAAAAAAACAGTCCTGCTCCTAACTGAGGAAACGTTTACGTTACCAACAATGTTAAGAACAAACTCAGTTTCACTGCTGCAAGTACAAAGTTGGCTGTAAATATGCTTCGCCATATTTAACGAAACCAGCTAGCTTTGTGATAACAAAATCTTACCTTTTATGTGTTTACTCCACTGAAAGTTATCCACATATCAAACGATTAAATCCACAGTTATGGAGGAATTGTTTTGGGGAAGCAGTTGCACTTTATCCCACTTTTGCTGCCCTTTTTAAAATGAAACCACTTAAACCCATAGCCTAGATGAGCATTGCGCATAACGTTACAACTATGTTGACATGATGGTAAAGCTAAATGCCCAAGACACGTCACGTCATAAAAGTTGTAGGCTACAAACGCAAACACTTAATGACAGCTCGTTCGTGGTGTTGCCTAGTGCTGCCTAATTGAAATGGTATAGGCAAGGTTTATCTTATATTAGGTTATTATGTGTGGCACATTTATTGGGCTTTAGCCTCTTTTAATTTATTTGATAAGGAACTGATAAAAACTGAGCAGCAGAAAAGCTGTCATAGTCGATACATAAATAGTTTATTATTATAATTAGGTTATTAATACTATTACTTTACTACTATTAGCCTACTGTTGTTACTGTTATTATTATTATTATTATTATTATTATTCGGATGAGCCAATAATGTAAATCTGAGTCTGAAATGTTGGCTACAAACAGTCTGTAACTGCACTGCTGCTATTATAAATTGTTAACTTTTGGGAACTATTTGAGGCTTCCATTAGCCGCCATTGTTGAAAAAAAATTGAACATTAGCGTCAATGGAGTTGTCGCAACTCTACCTTTATATGGCTCTGGGTAGGATGTGTTCCAAGTTGATTGACAGATAGTGTCTTTGAAGTAAAAGCAACTGGAATTCCATATTCCACAGGCCCCTCACCTCTCTATCCATCCATCCATCCCTTTTCTCCGTCTATATACACATTTTTCACACAGGTCACCAACCAGTGACAAGGAGGATGTGGCAAAAGGAGGAGATCCTTGCTGTTGAGAAGTACATGATGTCTTTCATCACCTCATGTCGTGTTCCAGGAAAAAGTGATTGTGATAAGTGCCTTGCACAAGAAAAGGTAGCACTTAGACAAAGGAATTGGTCAGCTGTAAAATTCTACATCAAGAATCGGATAACGGCTCTAAAACACAAGATATAAATTAGTTTTCTTTTTAGTTTTACTGTTTATAGTACATATTTTGACAACATTTTGTGGTCATAACTGTTTGGTTGTGATGTGTTAAGCTAAAAGTTAAGTTTGGAAGTTTAAAGCTTATGATAAGTTGTAAAAAGTGCATGTTTTCAAGTACTAAAATGTTCTGATGGCAAGATAAGGCACACTTTAACAAAGCATTCAAAGCATAGCAAAAAGTACATCCAAAAATCGGACAGTGTTTGAGATTCCCATACCCCACCTTAAAGTCATCCCAGAATTAACAATTAAAATGTTATGTGTTAAACTGCATAATTCCCATTTAAACTAGTGTCTGTTAAATTAGATACTATTAAAATAAAGTTACCTTTGGCTGTGTTTGCAGGAAAAACAGCTTACCAAAATGATATACTGATGTGCAATTAAAGTGATTGTTCCTTGCAGTTGCATGGTGCAGATTTGTGTCTACTATTTAATCATTGATATTGTGTACAGAAGTGCAGATTATATATAACATTATAAGGTGACTGCATGAATGGTGATAGAACTTCAGTTAGTTTTATAGTGAATACTGCTTAACCTCTAATCCTACTTGGTTTTGGTACTTGGTGATCCCTATACAACTGTAAAACCTCTATAACAGTGGTCCCCAAACTTTTTCTTCCGAGGGCCAGCTCACTATGCCTGGCTCTAAGGGAGGGCCAGAGACTCGGAGTATATCAGTAACCATAAATAGCTTAGTGCTGTGAACAACAGCAGTCTTAGTTGAATATTCGATTACATTTAAAGGGGTGGTTCAGGATTTTGGACATAGGACCTCATTTCCAAGTAAGCAAGTGTGATATTTATCAGTGGAGACCGTTTTCAACACGTTTCATCCAGTCCTTCTAGTTGCAGAGTTCGCAGGTGCTAGGCTAGCGCAAGTCAACGGTATGTGCTAGCCTGCCACTAAAAACAGTCTTACCTACTCCAAAGGACACTACTTGGAAATGAGGTCCTATGTCCAAAATCCTGAACCACCCCTTTAATCTACTGCAATTTAATTCCATTGTTAGCTGTGTTTATGTTGCCATCATGCCATATCAGTGTAAACTGTAGCTCAAATGAAATATGCTCAATATGCTGATAACAAGACTTTAGCAAGTGTTGGCAGGGAGTCCCAAAAGTATATTTTATTCAAAATGTGTGAACTCTGAACTCTGTGTCTTTGCATACACAGCTCATGTTGTGAACAAGTAATACCCTACAAATAATTCAAATAACTATGAGAGTTTTATGAAGTGCTGGCAAAAACATAAATGACCACCATTCTAACTTAACGAGTGAATAAAAAATAGAAATAATTATCCCAGAAAGTCCCAGAAATATGACTTGAATAGAAGTTAGTTATTAACAATTAACTGATAAACTTTTAGAATACTTTGAGCACTGATGCAGTCAGCATAGGCCTCTTACATGTTTGCAGGTAGGCCTACATTTCATTCCGTTTTTGATGGCAAACGCAAAACAGCGCCAAAACAAAGAGTATTACATGTGTACTGTTAAGACTCGCCATAGAGAATGAATGGGGAAATTCGGGAGGTTTTAGTTTGAAGATGTTGTACTCCGTGCGGGCGGATGCTATATACCACGGACATGATTTGGGGGGCCACCCAAAATAAGGTGGCGGGCCGTAGTTTGGGGACCACTGCTCTATAATATGGCTGGTTGGCATTGTGACACTGAAAGATGCTCATTTGTTGTATTACTGACAGTAGGCCACACAGTGATTCACCCAGTACACATACTGAAACAGTGCAATGCAATAATGTTTTGATGTGATGTTTAGCATGTCACAATCTTAAGAAAGAAGGTCTGCCTGTGGCTGCTAGTGGGGGAGCAGAGACCAGATTGGAGAAAAGGCTATATGGTCTGAGTGTGATGTGTCCTTGTTGATCCCTTTTGCCCTGTCCAGGTAGTGTTTATTTGCTCAGTGATGGCCAAATGGGACTGATTCATTGGCCACTCTTCATGACACTAGCTTTTGAGTCATTTACATTTGGCATATGTGAGGGACCGAGGCGGCCACCCCACGTTGTGGGAGGTGCGACACTGGATGTGGTGGAGTTGAGGGAAGGAGGTGGCAGGAAACAGCAGTTTAATACAAAAAATCCATTTATTTCCATAGACGGGCAGATCAGGGAAGCACGATCAGAGTCCAGGCATGATAATCAGGGTTCTTCAATGTACTCTAGGCAACACTTCTTCTAAGGAACAAACTAGGCAATTTCCTCAGCAACGGGTCCAAACAAGGCGACCTTGCAAAACTCTGGACTGACTTTCCCCTTGCCTCACAGCAAGCAAGGGTTAACTTTTAAACTTCAAATAACTTTAAACAGATATGACTTCCCTTAATTCCTGAACCTCCCGTTCTTCCATGCGTCTTCCCTTCTCTCCCTTCTTTCCCAACCCCCGTGTGAAAGAAGCCGTTAACTAGGCTGGGCAGAGGCGCACCTTGTCAACAGGCAAACCAAGCAACTGCTTGGAGCCCCGAGCCGCTAGGGGGCCCCCGACCTGGTCTCAGCGTGTTTGCCGGTGGGTCAAGCGAGAATTTAGATCCATAGAGATTGAATGATGTATTTTAAATTGCTCCTGCCCTGTTCACTACAAACAGTATGCGTGCATATGTAGGCCCTATGCTATGGCCTTATGAACAGGGGATCTGTGTTCAAAAAGTTCAAAGAATCCCGCATATTTTAGGCAACTGTGGTAAACTTCAATCGAGGGTGCAGTGATGACGGATCAACATCGGATTTTGGCATTTAGTCTACTCAATGAAGTTATAGTAGGCTAATGTTAATTGGCAGAAAGATTTAAAATGGTTTGCTACATCTATACGACAGTAAACTTAAGCTAGCTAGCGGCAGTTACAACTAGTTAAGCAAGGAGATGGTTAACGCTATGTTTGTATTAGGGCTGTCAGCCATAACATGTTAATCGCGATGCAGTAAGGACCAAGCATACGCGTTAATTTGTTAGAACCCGATTGACGCAAAGTGCGTCAAAAAACACACCCTTTCTTCTTTGTTACATTGCTCCGGAACTGTTCATTGCATGGCTTTCCAACGATCATGGCTTTCCAACGATCAAGTATGAAAATAAAAGAAAATCATGAAATTAAATTAAATTGCATCATATTTACAGTCTATACTTCTCTGCGTTCACCTGCTCACCCATTACTCTCCTTTGAATTACTCGCAAACCCGTGATCGCATATGGCAAGCATATCAGATGAAAGAGGAGACACAGGGCTATCCATTGGTACCATGTATATCGATCCTTTTGGCTTATAAAAACAGACAAAGTAACTGCAAAATAATAACGTCATGTACACAAACCAACGCTGCACACCCATTACTCTCGTTTGAATTACTCGCGTGATCGGATAGGTTTACCACGCAGATGAAAGAGGAGACACAGAGCGATCATTTGATACCAAGTACATCCTTCTGGGTTATAAAACAGACGAAGTGACAGCAAAATAATAACTTCATATAGCTGGACTTGCCCCTCGTTTACACATTTTTGTCTGTTTTTGTGGCAAAGCATGTTTATAATCCAACGCTATCGTGTGTTTCTCTATGGCAAAGCATGTTCTTAATCCGGTTTTGAAATCCTAGCAAATTCCTGCATGGCATCCAATTCAAGGCTCACATTGCATCCTAATTTGTTCAACAAAGAAACCACTTTTTTGCCTCTACTTTGTTCTTGGCAATGCAGTAAAAAGATGTTGTAGAGAATCATTATGAGTGCATACACCATGCACTCAAAGTTATATTTTGTGAGATACATGTCAAAATATAAGAATTTTTATAATACGCTTTTTGTATTTGTATTATTTAACATAATAACCTAAAGGTGATATAACATAATGGTGATAACACTTGTCGGTAGGGCCCCCTTGGAATTTTTGCTTGGGGCCCCACAGACTCTAGAATCGCCTCTGAGGCTAGGTCATTAACCAATTAGCATTTGGACTGAACCATTATAGGGCCTGTGTGTGTGTGTGTGGGGGGGATGTACCATTAACCCAATCGCAGTTAAAATCAAAAACTTACTACAGGCATCTACATACAATAAACACATACACAGAAATAAACATTAAGCTAAGTGCAGGTGGGTGTATGTTTGGTTGCAGTCCTTGCAGGGGTGGCCCAATGCAGGCTTCCAAAAGTTTGTCATAGGGGAAAAGGAGAGGGCTCCTTTTTCACAGCATACCATACTGAGATGCAGCTTGTGAACATGCTGCAAAAGTCCACTAGTATCCTAAGATGCGGGTGAGGATAATCAATATTTTTTGTCAATGTAAATTAATATTGTCGCGACCTTTCTAAATTTTCAAATGTTATACTTTCCCAAGAGGGCATGGGCCTTCTTGTTTACCCATTTTCATTGGCAGGACCATAACAAAACAAATGTTACACTTAAATTTAAAGACATATTCTACTAAATTTAATAGTTCTTTTATAAGTCTAAGTCTGGTCAAAAACCATCACAACACCAATCATTAGGCCCGGACCTCTCAATAACCTGTGATATCCTTTGCAAATATGTGAAATGAGTGTACGTGTAACAATTAACTAAAAATTCAATCTACATGTGCAAACGTAGAATATTTATATACATAAATTAACTGAAATATCAAACTAACATAAATAACGATTCAGGACATGACAAATTGGTCAGAGCAAAAACAAATTAAACAAAAATGTCAAATAGTTGCAACAAATAGCATGCTGTAATGTTTTTTTTTTCTACTGATTTCACCTCAGCAGTCATTATTGAGTAGTTCTTTGAAGTTAAACCTGAATGCATATGAAGTGGTACTAAGAATGTAAGAAAAACCAGATGGTATGTACGTACTGTCACCACAAAGCACTAAAAACCTGACAGATCCCCACAAAGGAGGCCGACTCGACTTGACTTGACTTGTCAGGTCAAAAACCTCTACTTTGTCTGATTGATAATTGGAAGTGACATATCTGTTCTCATCCACTCAAGGCTGCTGCCTGATTTTATTCAGTGTTGTATGTCCTTTAGAAAGGGTGATCCCCACAATGCATGGCCTAGTCAGGTGGCCCTACAAGGGCACAAAGACAAGTATGTGTGTGTGTGTGTGTGTGCAGTTGTGTGTGTGTGTGTGTACATGTGTGCAGTTGTGTGTGTGTGTGTGTATCTTGGTATGTGAATGTGTGTACATGTGTGCAGTTGTGTGTGAGAGAGAGAGAGAGAGAGAGTGTGTGTGTGTGTGCAGTTGTGTGTGTGTTTGTACATGTACGTGTGTGCAGTTGTGTGTGTGTGTATCTTGGTATGTGAATGTGTGTACATGTGTGTGTGTGTGCGCACATGTGTGCAGTTGTGTGTGTGTGTGTGTATCTTGGTATGTGAATGTGTGTACATGTGTGTAGTTGTGTGTGTGAGAGAGTGTGTGTGTGTGTGTGAGTGTGTGTGTGTACATGTGTGCAGTTGTGTGTGTGTGTGTGTGTATCTTGGTATGTGAAAGTGTGTACATGTGTGCAGTTGTGTGTGTGTGCAGTGTGTGTGTGTGTGTGTGTGTATTTGTGTTTTCCAGTCCTTGGGAGAGAAGAGAGGTTGTATGCATGTGTAAATATACGTATGTGTGTGTGTGTGTGTGTGTGTGTGTGTGAGTGTGTGTGTGTTTGTATTTGTGTGTGTGTGTGTGTGTGTGTATATGTGTGTGTGTGTGTGTGTGTGTGTATTTGTAGAACCCCCTACTCTACTCTCTACAGACCTACACCCCCACACACACACACATTTTTTTTGTGTTAGCTGAGTATTCAGGGAGACAGGCGATACAGAAAGAGGAGAGAAAGAGACAGAATGACAGAGGGAGGGAGAGAGAGAGAAAGAGAGGGAGAGAGAGAAAGAGGGAGATTAGCTTTCTGTGTTTGTTAATCGCAGCGTCATCTTATCGCTGTCACAGAAAGTGGAGAGGACATTGGAGAGGACAGGGGATCAAGGAGAGTGAGCTGGACATGGGGGTCTGTGTGTGTGTGTGTGTGTGTGTGTGTTGTTTCATCCCTGTGTATGTGTGTGTGTGTGTGTACCAGGGTTGTGCAAAATTCCAGAATTGAATTGAAACTGGCTCTTAAATTCCAATTAAATTCTTGAATTTCACTTGCATTTCAATCGAGGTAGCAAACAGGAAGCAGAATTGCACCCTGGTGTGTACGTGCGTGTGTGTGTGCGTGTGTGTGTAAGTGCGTGTGTGTGGGTGTGTGTGTTGTTTCATCCCCGTGTGTGCGTGTGTGTGTGTACGTGCGTGTGTGTGAGTGTGTGTTGTTTCATCCCTGCGTGTGTGTGTGTGTGTATAGTATGAGTATACTCTTTTGATCCCCTGAGGGAAATTTGCATTTTGCATTTATCCCAATCCGTGAATTAGTTTAACACACTCAGCACACAGTGAACACATAGTGAGGTGAATCACACACTAATCCCGCCGCAGTGAGCTGCCTGCAACAACAGCAGCGCTCGGGGAGCAGTGAGGGGTTAGGTGCCTTGCTCAAGGGCACTTCAGCCGTGCCTACTGGTCAGGGCTCGAACCGGCAACCCTCCGATTACAAGTCCAGAGCACTAACCAATAGGTCTTCAAGCTGCTGCTGTTAAATTCATTTCTTTTATAACCCCCAATAGATAGATAGATAGATATATATATATATAGATAGATAGATAGATAGATACTTTATTGATCCCCAGGGGAAATTCAAGGTCTCAGTAGCTGCTGCTGTTAAATTAATTTCTTTTATAGCCCCCAATAGATAGATAGATAGATAGATAGATACTTTATTGCCCCCAATAGATAGATAGATAGATAGATAGATAGATAGATAGATAGATAGATACAAGGATACAAGGAAGTTTATTGTCACATGCATATAGTTAATGGATGTAAGAAATGCAGTGAAATTATGTCTGGTGTCAGCCTATTTGTGCATTTATGAGAGGGGGGGTAAAAAGTGCAGTAGAAGAGGGGTTTAGTAGATTAAGTGGCAAGGGCTGCATAAGAAAGGTGGGGGAGGATTGGGATTGGGTGGGGGGGCAACAAGGAGCAAAAGGCAACAGGGGCACCCAAGGAAGCAACAGGGCAGATCCACAGCTCAAAGAACCGGGTCTTGGTGTGTGTGTTGGGGGGATGACAAGGGAGATGGGATAGTGTGCTGAGTATGTAGGGAGAGGGCAGTGTGCAATATGTGTGTTGGAGAAGCTTCCTCATGAGACAATGTACTGTGTATTGGGGGGGGGGGGGGTAAGTATGTTGTGTATATATATAAGTATATAAGTACATATACTTTTTTGATCCCGTGAGGGAAATTTGGTCTCTGCATTTAACCCAATCGGTGAATTAGTGAAACACAAACAGCACACAGTGAGGTGAAGCACACACTAATCCCGGCGCAGTGAGCTGCCTGCAACAACAGCAGTGCTCGGGGAGCAGTGAGGGGTTAGGTGCCCTTGCTCAAGGGCACTTCAGCCATGCCTACTGGTCAGGGTTCGAACCGGCAACCCTCCGGTTACAAGTCCAGAGTGCTAACCAGTGGGCCACGGCTGCCCCCTGTAGATAGATTAGATACTTTATTGCCCCAATAGATAGATAGATAGATAGATAGATAGATAGATAGATAGATAGATAGATAGATAGATAGATAGATAGATAGATAGATAGATAGATACTTTATTGATCCCCAGGGAAATCCCAGAGGACGTCAGGTTAATCATACAAATGAAATTTGGTGCAGTTCAGAACCTCTGAAGATAGGGGCGATTAAAGCAGTATAATATTGGGGCGATTAAATCATATAATATAGGGGCGATTAAAGCAGTATAATATTGCATTTTCATTTTTTATCACAAATCACAAATGACTGGTTATGGGTTAAGTTGATGCAGGTCCTTGAGATCAACATACCATAAAAATGTCATCATCCTCGGTGCCACGGTTCAGGTAGTTATTTGGGAAAAGCTGCATTTTTTGGGTTTCAGGGGGCCCAGCGTGGGACCAAACTAAAAGTCTAGTGGGGCTACATGGCCACCAAGTTTTATGTGCCCTGGTGTTTCAGTGTCCCGGGAATCGTTGACCAGAAATTCAGGAAGTAGTTGACGGGAAAGAAAAAAAAAAAAAAACAAAAAAAAAAAAAAAAATCGTTGAAGATCCCTACGCTAGCTAAGCTGAGTGGCCCGGTCAAAAATAATGTTAAGTTGATTTGCTCACTTGCATCTCTCAAGTTTGTGTTGCTAACCTACCTGCTATGGGATTCATTTAGGCCTACTGTTGGGTTTAATGACATGTCAGAAATAGGCTACGCAACCTAATGGCAAACTTTTGGAGAGAGCTCCTTGCTAACTGTCTCGCTATCCCGCTAGCTCCTTGCTAACTGTCCCGCTAGCTCCTTGCTAATTATCCCGCTAGCTCCTTGTTAACTATCCCGCTAGCTCCTTGCTAACTGTCCCGCTAGCTCCTTGCTAACTGTCTCGCTCCTTGATAACTATCCCGCTAGCTTCTTGCTAACTGTCCCGCTAGCTCTCACGTCATTTCTGTCAATCGTGTAGTGCTCACCCAAATCATAAATGACCGTTGCCTCGGCGACACTGAGCCACTCATCCTCTCTAAATGACCAGCTGAAAGACTTTTAGGGCTCTATCTTCCACACCAGCGCAATTGACTTTGTATACTCACGCTTTTGTCTTTCCTATTTTGCAGTCAGCGCATGTTGAAATTTTCCCTCCACAGGTACATGTGCGCCCACGGCGTTTCAGCAAAAAGAGGGGGTGTGTTCTGGCGCATACAAGGATACAAGGATACAAGGAAGTTTATTGTCACATGCATATAGTTACTGGAAGTAAGAAATGCAGTGAAATTATGTCTGGTGTCAGCCTATTTGTGCATTAATGGGGGGGGGGGGGGGGGGTAAAAGTGCAGTAGAAAAAGGGTTTAGTAGATTAGAAAGTGGCAAGGGCTGCATAAAAAGGTGGGGGAGGATTGGGATTGGGTGGAGGGCACCAACAAGGAGCACCCAAGAGCAACAGGGGCCCAGGGAAAACTCCCTTACCAAGGAAGAAACCTTGGGCAGATCCACTGACTCAAGGGGGCTAACCCAACTGCCAGGGGTCTTGGTGTGTGTGTGTTGGGGGATGACAGGGAGATGGGATAGTGTGCTGTGTATGTGGGGAGAGGGGCAGTGTGCAATATGTGTGTTGGAGGGCTTCCCTCATGAGACAATGTGCTGTGTATTGGGGGCAGTGTGCTGTAAGTATGTTGTTGGGGATGTGTGTTGGAGAAGCTTCCTGATGGGGAAATAATGTGCTGTGTGTGTATGTAGGGGGGGGGGACTTACTATTGCAAAAGCAAGTACTGTATGTAATGTATGTAGTGATGACAGTGAAGATGTGTGTGTGGGTGGGAGAGTGGAGCAGTGACTGTGTGTGTGTGTGTGTAGTGTGTGTGTGTGTGTGTGTGGGTAGGTGGGGGCAGTGTGCTGTAAGTATGTAGAGGATGTGTGTTGGGAAGATCCACAAGAGACAATGTGCTGTGTGTGTGGGGGGCAGTGTGCAGCAAAGATGTAGTAGGAGGCTTACTGTAGCAAGCAGTGTGCTGTATGTATGTGAAGTGATGACAGTGATGATGTGTGTGTGTGTGTGTGTTGGGGGGCAGGGACTTACTATTGCAAGCAGAGTACTGTATGTAATGTATGTGGTGATGACAGTGAAAGATATTATGTGTGGGGCGGGAGGGAGTGGAGCAGTGACTGTGTGTGTGTGTGTGTAGTGTGTGTGTGTGTGTGTGGGGTAGGTGGGGCAGTGTGCTGTAAGTATGTAGAGGATGTGTGTGTTGGAGAAAGATCCTGAAGACAATGTGCTGTGTATGTGGGGGGCAGTGTGCAGCAAGTATGTAAGAGGGAGGGCTTATTGTAGCAAGCAGTGTGCTGTATGTATGTGAAGTGATGACAGTGATGATGTAAGTGTGTGTGTTGGGGTCCAGGGACTTACTATTGCAAACAGAGTACTGTATGTAATGTATGTAGTGATGACAGTGAAGATGTGTGTGTGGGGGTGGAGCAGTGACTGTGTGTGTTGGGGGGATGACAGGGAGATGGGATAAGGCTGTGTATGGGGGAGAGGGCAGTGTGCAATATGTGTGTTGAGAAGCCTCATGAGACAAATGTGCTGTGCATTGGGGGCAGTGCTGTAAGTATGTTGGGGATGTGTGTTGGAGAAGCCCTGATGAAATAATGTGCTGTGTATGTAGGGGGCAGGGACTTACTATTGCAAGCAGAGCACTGTATGTAATGTATGTGGAGATGACAGTGAAGATGTGTGTGGGCGGGAGGGGAGTGGAGCAGTACTGTGTGTGTGTGTGTGTGTGTGTGTGTGTGTGGTGGGTAGGTGGGGGCAGTGTGCTGGGGCATGTAGAGGATGTGTGTTGGAGAAGATCCTGAAGACAAATGCTGTGTGTGTGGGGGGGGGCCAGTGTGCAGCAAGTATGTAGAGGAGGCTTACTGTAGCAAGCAGTGTGCTGTATGTATGTGAAAGTGATGACAGTGATGATGATGTGTGTGTGTGTTGTTAGGGTCAAAAGGGACTTACTATTGCAAGCAGAGTACTGTATGTAATGTATGTGAGTGATGACAGTGAAGATGTGTGTGTGTGGGCGGGAGGGGAGTGGAGCAGTGTGTGTGTGTGTGTGTGTATGTGTGTGTGTGTGTGTGTGGGTAGGTGGGGGCAGTGTGCTGTAAAGCATGTAGAGGATGTGTGTTGGAGAAGATCCTGAAGACAATGTGCTGTGTATGTGTGGGGCGAGTGTGCAAGTATGTAGAGGAGGCTTATTGTAGCAAAAACAGTGTGCTGTATGTATGTGAAGTGATGACAGTGATGATGTAAGTGTGTGTGTTGGGGGTCAGGGACTTACTATTACAAGCAGAGTACTGTATGTAATGTATGTGAGTGATGACAGTGAAGATGTGTGTGGGCGGAGGAGAGACTGTGTGTGTGTGTGTGTGTGTAGTGTGTGTGTGTGGGTAGGTGGGGCAGTGTGCTGTAAAGTATGTAGAGGAGTGCTGTATGTATGTGAAGTGATGACAGTGATGATGTAAGTGTGTGTGTTTGGGGATGGGGGTGGAGTGGGGGGTGGGGGCAGAAAAGCTAGGCAATCAAGGACAAGGGGTAGATGGAGGAGAAATCAAAATAATAAATAAAAGTGTGCAAAAGTTGGAGAAAGTCAGATATGTGTGTGTGTGTGTGTGTGTGTGTGTGTGTGTGTGTGTGTTTTTACAGGTGATGAAATAAGAAAAATAAATAAAGGTCTGTAGCATAAGGAGAGGGATGTAAAAGTGCTAAAAGTCTTGTAGGTGTGTGTGGGTGTGTGTGTGTGTGTGGGGTCATGAGTGCTGAGGAGACAATGAGTGCAAAGTCAGTATAGTGTGAGTTCAGAGTTGGGAAATGTTTGAGAGTGCTGAGGAGTGAATGTGCAAAGTCAGTATAGTGTGAGTTCAGAGTTCGATGGCCTGGGATAAAAACTTGAGTGAGTCTCTCAGTTCTGGCTTTGTGACTACATAGGCGTCTTCTTGATTTCAGCGGTAGGAATAATCCATTGTTAGGATGAGAAGAGTCCTTCAGAATCTTTTGGGCTCTTAGGAGTACTCTTGCTAACATACGGTCCCTGTTGATATTTTGCAGTTTCAGAAAATTTTGCAGTTTCAGAAAACAATTCCACCACAGACTAGGAACCTCCTAGTCTAAAGTCAGTGGCGCAAATTCAGATGATATTTTAAGGGCGCATGCATGGCCACAGGCCTACAGAAATGAATGCTATGCACACCGATCTACAGACACCCTGTGCACAGATGGAAACATTCAAAGCCTTGATAATATTTGTCCGTTTCCCGGTTTGGTTCGTGCATTGGTCAACTAAAAATGTAGTAGCCTATATAGTACATCTACATGCAATATCTTTACAACAACAACGCCTAATTACAACTATTAATTTGGACAACTTTATACAACCCTATAAAGGTTAAAGTTACCTTTAGTTTTTTGTTCAATTTACCGTTGTGTATGGCTTTAAACATCATGTGCTTTAACATCAGCCTATAAGCATTATTCAGCTAAGCTAATGTTTTGACAAGCACCACAATTTTGCCTACCTTGTTGTAGCCCATCTGAAATAACTCCAAACTTTGCTATGTTCCTCCATCCTTTTAAGTTGTTTTCAAAAAAATGTTTTATATCCATGATGGCCTTCTTGAGTCTTGAGTTTGTGAATTCACTTAAATATGCTTATTATGCTGTTAACCAGCAACCATAGACAGTAAAAGAAAGCAGCAAGTAGCCTTGACTACAATTTCTGTAGTTGCTTTCGTCCATTCATTGTTATTCTCTCTCCTGCTCAAACAAAAGTTGTCGGCATTAAGTTGACGATAACGTGTTTACAAACTCTACTTTACATAAAATATTGTAAATAGCCTACTGTCCTGCAGTTAATGGGATACTGTGCAGAGTTGGAAAGTTAGGTCAACTTGGGAACTAGGGAATCTGTTTCTCGTTGTTGCTTGTTGGTAAGGTATAGTCGTAGCTTACACCTGCAGGAGCGCTTGCTTAGGCGCCTGTGTTGCGCAATGCACTTTGCTCCTCTCATCTATACGACGCAGTTCCCATTTCTCCAAACCATACATAATTACAAGGACAAATATTGCTACACGAGGGAAATCAGTGTGGTGTCCGATGTGAAAAAACAGGTATAAATCTAGCGAACACATTTCCACGAATCACGGATGTGTTGATGACATAAATTAGGAAATATTAGAGGACTTAATGAGACGTGAAGTTGAACTGCATGCCGATGCCATTTAACAGCAGCACAGGAGAGGAGAGCTTATCTGACAGATTCTGCATTGTCTATAGTGAGGTAATGTTGCAAAAATATCACCATGCATTCATAACTTTGTGATTCAGTGAGAGTGATCCCAAAACATCGGAAAGTGACATTTCTGTATTACATCTTGTCAAGAGGAAAAATCAATAGCAAACTGTTCCCAACTGACTATAACGCTGTGAACCGTTCCTGGCTGCGCCTGGCAAATCCGCCATCATAATAGCAATCCGCTATGGAAGGGAATGTGAGATAACGCTCTGATTGGTTTATTGCACATTAAGCCCAAACCACACCCATGAATAATGTAGCTACTACAGACCACCCCATTTTAGATTTGCGTTGGGCGCAACAGTCAATATCCCGCCGGTAAAATAGAAACAGCGCCCAAGATCCACCCACAAAGCGATTTGCGCAAAGTCAATTGCGTTAAAGTGCAAGATAGAGCCCTTAATCTCAGACTGAGAGACTCATCCTCTCTGCAACTCAAGATTCCTCCCCTCACTTTCCCCTCCCTCCTCCTCCTCTCCTCTCTCTCTCCCCACCTCTTCTCTCCTCTCCTCTCCTCTCCCCACCTCTTCTCTCCCCCTCCCTCCTCCCCCTCTCTCCCCCACCCCTCTTCTCCTCTCTCCTCCCTCCCTTCTCCCCTCTCTCCTCTCCTCCCCTCCTCTCCTCTCCTCTCCCCACCTCTCCTCTCCTCTCCTCTCTCTAGTCATCAGTGTTTAACTCCTGCTGAACAGTTTCACATTGATGTCCATCTCTTACACTTGCCATTTCAAACGGTGCCACAACAAAGCACAAATACAAGTGATGTAAAGAATGTGAAGAAAGGATGAAGTGATGTGAAGAATGTGAAGAAAGGATGAAGTGATGTGAAGAATGTGAAGAAAGGATGAAGTGATGTGAAGAATGTGAAGAAAGGATGAAGTGATGTGAAGAATGTGAGGAAAGGTGGATAAAGAAGTACAGCAGAAGAAGAGAAGATAGAGCAGAGGAGAAATCCATATCAAAAAAAGATTTACACAAATGGAATTCTCTCATCACACAGTCCAGCACTCTTTTCATGCAGGCGAGATCATGGCCATATAATCTATATATCCTCTCATCCTCTATCCTCTCCTATGCATATATATATACTCATATAAATCCTCTCATCCTCTCATCCCCTCCTCTCATCCATTCCTCCTCTCTCATATATACTCCTCTCTCCCTCCCTCCTCTCATCCTCTCTCCTTCCTTCCTGTCCTATCATCCCTATATCCTATAATGTCCTAATCCTCCTATATCCCTCTCTCCCTCCTATATCCTCTATATATCTCCCTCCTAAATCCTTTCTATCTCCTCTCTATATATATATAAATACTCATCCCTATAAGCTCATGTTCCTTCCTCCTCATATAAATCCCTATATCCTCTCCTCCCTATTAAATACATAAAATCCTTTTTTCATGTCGCCTACAGAGCTACAAATCACATTAGCAGCTTCCTGTTGGACGCTGCTGCTGGATTAGCGCTCACATGGCGGTTTAGGAGATTATGATGACAGGCGGAGGTCCACTCTCCACTAGATGCATGCTTTTTCCTCTCCTCTCTCTCCCCGTCTCGGTTATGCTTTCTCCTCCAGTCATGTTGCCAAGTGTCCCTCTTTTCTTATCTCTTCATCTCCCTGTCTGTCTCGGTGTCCCTCTTTTCTTATCTCTTCATCTCCCTGTCTGTGTCAGTGTCCCTCTTTTCTTATCTCTTCATCTCCCTGTCTGTGTCAGTGTCCCTCTTTTCTTATCTCTTCATCTCCCTGTCTGTCTCTCTCTGTTCTCCATCTCTCCTTCTATCCCTCTCTCTCTCCCTCTCTGTGTTGTCCATCTCTTTCATCCTGTCTGCATAGAGTACCAGACGTCTCAACGGAAATAAACACAGACATTATGGACGTTCTATAAACACAGACATTATGGACGTTCTATAAACACAGACATTATGGACGTTCTATAAACACAGACATTATGGACGTTCTATAAACACAGACATTATGGATGTTCTATGCACGAACTTACACAGACATTATGGACGTTCTAAGCACAGCTAAAACACAGACATTATGGATGTTCTATAAACACATACATTATGGACGTTCTATAAACACAGACATTATGGGCGTTCTATAACACAGACATTATGGATGTTTTATAAACACAGACATTATGGACATTCTATAAACACAGACATTATGGACGTTCCATAAACACAGACATTATGGACATTCTATAAACACAGACATTATGGACGTTTCATAAACACAGACATTATGGACGTTCTGTAACACAGACATTATGGATGTTCTATAAACACAGACACAGACATTATGGACGTTCTATAAACACAGACATTATGGATGTTCTATAAACACAGACACAGACATTATGGACGTTTTATAAACACAGACATTATGGACGTTCTATAAACACAGACATTATGGACATTCTATAACACAGACATTATAGACGTTCTATAAACACAGACATTATGAGAGCAGATAATCTGGCCGTGGACAGACACTTGGGGACGGATGAACTGCTGTCCTATCCAGCCTAAAACGGTGTCCTTAAAGGTTGGATATTTCCTTATTTTTTACTTAAGGCATTAAGATCAATTTCCAAAAGATGATTTTATATTCCTATTTTTAGTCATCTTTAGCATGGCTGCCGAAATTTTTGGGGACAACTGTAGATAGATACTTTATTGATCCCAAAGGGGAAGTTCAAGACACTGTATATGCTTAAAAATATGGAGTAAGACGCTTTTAGAAGGATATGCAGCTTTCAAGTGACAAAACCGGCAAATTCCCAAGTTCACATTAAAACTGTTGGACATGAAAGGCCACATGAACTCCAAACGGACTACAACGTGACGACTAAAGTGACGACAAGCCCCCAACTGGGCAACTCAGGTAGTAAAATCTTCCCCCAGTTTCACACCTCTGATTCCCACACAAGTGACGAATGATGATAGCCACCACTTGTTTTTCCCACGCGCATGCACCGCAAAGGCAAGAGGACAACAGGAAGTGTGTGAAGACTGAAAAAGCAAGAGGACGAGACGTGGGCTGAGAGGACGAGACGAGACGTGGGCTGAGAGGACGAGACGAGAGGACAAGACGTGGGCTGAGAGGACGAGACGAGAGGACGAGACGTGGGCTGAGAGGACAAGACGAGAGGATCTAGACGGGCTGAGAGGACAAGACGAGAGGACGAGGCGGGCTGAGAGAATGAGATGAGAGGACTAGACGTATTGAGAGGACGAGACGAGACGTGGGCTGAGAGGACAAGACGAGAGGACTAGACGTATTGAGAGGACAAGACGAGAGGACGAGACGAGACGGGCTGAGAGGACAAGACGCAGAGGACGAGACGGGCTGAGAGAATGAGACGAGAGGACGAGATGTGGGCTGAGAGGACAAGACGAGACGGGCTGAGAGGATCTAGACGGGCTGAGAGGACTAGACGGGCTGAGAGGACGAGACGGGCTGAGAGGACGAGACGTGGGCTGAGAGGACAAGACGAGAGGACGAGACGTGGGCTGAGAGAATGAGACGAGAGGACGAGACGTGGGCTGAGAGGACAAGACGAGACGTGGGCTGAGGAGGACAAGACGAGACGTAATGAGAGGACAAGACGAGAGGACGAGACGTGGGCTGAGAGAATGAGACGAGAGGACGAGACGTGGGCTGAGAGGACAAGACGAGACGTGGGCTGAGAGGACGAGATTAGAGGATTTAGACGGGCTGAGAGAATGAGACGAGAGGACGAGACGGGCTGAGAGAATGAGATGAGGACGAGACGTGGGCTGAGAGGACAAGACGAGACGTGGGCTGAGAGGACAAGACGAGACGTGGGCTGAGAGGACGAGACGAGAGGACGAGACGTGGGCTGAGAGAATGAGACGAGAGGACGAGACGTGGGCTGAGAGGACAAGACGAGACGTGGGCTGAGAGGACAAGACGAGAGGACGAGACGTGGGCTGAGAGAATGAGATGAGAGGACGAGACGTGGGCTGAGAGGACGAGACGAGACGTGGGCTGAGAGGACAAGATGAGACGTGGGCTGAGAGGACGAGACGAGAGGACGAGACGTGGGCTGAGAGAATGAGACGAGAGGACGAGACGTGGGCTGAGAGGACGAGACGTGGGCTGAGAGGACAAGACGAGAGGACGAGACGTGGGCTGAGAGAATGAGACGAGAGGACTAGACGTGGGGCTGAGAGGACAAGACGAGAGGACGAGACGGGCTGAGAGAATGAGACGAGAGGACTAGACGTGGCTGAGAGGACAAGACGAGACGTGGCTGAGAGGACAAGACGAGACGTGGGCTGAGAGGACGAGACGAGAGGACGAGACGTGGGCTGAGAGAATGAGATGAGAGGACGAGACGTGGGCTGAGAGCAGCTGGTCCAAGAAGGCTGAAGCCGGACAAAAGTAACCGACTTGGACCGCTTCAAGGTTATGAAGGTGGAGAAAATGGTTGAAGTGTGTGTGTGTGTGTCAGTGTGTGTATGGTTGAAGTTAGGAAGCATCAAAAGGCCACAGCAGCAGTAGTAAAAAGCAGTGAGCATTTCCAATGTTAATAAAAAAAATTAAATCTGAAAAAGAACACCATCTCCAAAGCAAGGACAGACTGGCACAGGGCTGTGTGTGTGTGTGTGTGTGAGAGAGAGAGAGTGCTAGAGGAAGGGTGTGTGTCCTTCTCGCGGCGTTGAGTTACTGTGTCCTGCAGCCAAGGGCCAGGGCCTTATGGGAAGATCCATATGGCTACGCACCCGCCTATGGCAGCCAATGACAGCGCTGGCCCGAGATGAGACGCAGGAGGTCGGGTGTCACACACACACCGCGCAGATGAGTGTGTGTGTGTGTGAGTAAGTGTGCTTAATGGGTGAAATGCCAGTGTGTGTGTGTGTGTGTGTGTGTGTGTGTGTAGGGAGGGGGAGTCGGCGCACAAAGGATGACATGCCAACACACACATCTGCTCTTTCATAGCTGTCTCTCAGTCATGAATGCCAGTGTGTGTGTGTGTGTGTGTTTGTTTAAGTATATGAGAGTGTGTGAGTAAGTGTGCTTAATGGGTGAAATGCCAGTGTGTGTGTGTGTGTGTGTGTAAGTATATGAGAGTGTGTGTGAGTAAGTGTGCTTAATGGGTCAAATGCCAGTGTGTGTGTGTGTGTGTGTGTGTGTGTGTGTGTAAGTATATGAGAGTGTGTGTGTGTGTGTGAGTAAGTGTGCTTAATGGGTGAAATGCCAGTGTGTGTGTGTGTAAGTATATGAGAGTGTGTGTGTGTGTGTGTATGAGAGTGTGTGTGTGTGTGTAAGTATATGAGAGTGTGTGTGAGTAAG
>NC_063208.1:442500-452500 GCF_017589495.1 Alosa alosa
GAGTGTCTCTAACGCTGTTGATTTTGTCATGGTAGAAAGCAGTGTTAGCAGCAGTGATGCTGGCTGAGAGAGGAGGTCAGGAGTGTCTGTAGGCTGTTGATTTTGTCATGGTAGAAAGCAGTTTAGCAGCAGAAATGGTAGAGGTCAGGATGTGTCTGTCAGGAGCTGTTGATTTTGTCATGGTAGAAAGCAGTCTTAGCAGCAGTGATGCTGGCTGAGAAGGAGGTCAGGAGTGTCTGTAAGCTGTTGATTTTGTCATGGTAGAAAGCAGTCTTAGCAGCAGTGATGCTGGCTGAGAAGGAGGTCAGGAGTGTCTGCTTAAGCTGTTGATTTTGTCATGGTAGAAAGCAGTCTTAGCAGCAGTGATGCTGGCTGAGAAGGAGGTCAGGAGTGTCTGTAGCGCTGTTGATTTTGTCATGGTAGAAAGCAGTCTTAGCAGCAGTGATGCTGGCTGAGAAGGAGGTCAGGAGTGTCTGTAAGCTGTTGATTTTGTCATGGTAGAAAGCAGTCTTAGCAGCAGTGATGCTGGCTGAGAAGGAGGTCAGGAGTGTCTCTGTGGCTGTTGATTTTCGTCATGGTAAGCAGTGTTGTGATGCTGGCTGAGAAAGGAGGTCAGGATGTCTGTCATTTTGTCATGGTAGAAAGCAGTGTTAGCAGCAATGATGCTGGCTGAGAAGGAGGGTCAGGGAGTGTCTCTAAGCTGTTGATTTTGTCATGGTGAGTGTTAGGCAGTGATGCTGGCTGAGAAGGAGGTCAGGAGTGTCTGTAGCGCTGTTGATTTTGTCATGGTAGAAAGCAGTCTTAGCAGCAGTGATGCTGGCTGAGAAGGAGGTCAGGAGTGTCTGTAGCGCTGTTGATTTTGTCATGGTAGAAAGCAGTGTTAGCAGCAGTGATCAGGAGTGTCTGGTAGTTTTGAGGTCGTCCCGCTAGTTTGGATTTGTGCCATTTCCTCTCCAGCTGCTCTGAGTTTGGTGCGCTCCGATCCCGAGGGTATCATTTAGCCATGGATGAGAATGTTTGGATCGAGCTGGCCTTTGTGGTAAGAGGGCACAGCTCGTCTGGACACGAGGTCAGTGTGGAGCAGAGCGAAGTCAGTGGCTTCATTAACCTCCAGAGAGGAGAAGGTGTTGAGTGGAGGTAGAGCGGAGGCAACCACAGAGGAGAAGTCTCGGGGGAGACAGGTTCGGATGTTGCGGGCGAACGTGACCATCGGCTGAGGAGCCGGAGGCTGTTCTGACAGGCTGACGTTGAACTGGATGAAGAAGTGGTCAGAAAGATGGAGAGGCGTCACCATGAGGGTGTCTGTGCTGCAGTTCCGAGTGAAGATCAAGTCAAGCTCTTTGCCAGCTTTGTGAGTCGGTGGGCTTTGAACCAGTTCGAGGTCAAAGGAGTGGACCAGGGCCAAAAAGTCCGCTGAGCCTGGGGCATCTAAGTGGATGTTCATATCACCGAGAACAAGAAGCGGACAGTCATGCTCCAGGGATGGAGGATAGCAGAGTGTCAAGTTCGTCAATAAAGTCGCCTAGTTGGCCTGGAGGGCGGTAGATGACCAGCACGTAGAGTTTTGCTGGGGCGATCACTGTGATGGCATGGAATTCGAATGAGACATATTTGTTTGAAGGCAGTAGCGGGGTGAATTTCCATTTGTTGGAGATCAGCAGGCCCGTCCGCCTCCCTCGTCCAGATAGGCGAGGGGTGTGGGATAGTGTAAGGTTAGTGGAGAGTGCAGCTGGGGTGGCAGTGTTCTCTGGTTTGATCCAAGTCTCAGTGAGAGCAAGGAGTTCCAATGAAAGGTGGTTGGCATAGCCAGCTATGAAGTCGGTTTTGTTGACTGCGGATTGACAGTTCCACAAGCCCATGGAGAAGGAGGTTTCTGTCGGTGAGGACCGTTTAAGTTCCTGGAGGTGAAGGGGATTTCTGCCCCTTTTGGCATGATGCCGTTTTCTGCAATGGCCGGTGATAACAGATATGGTGGAACGGCACATTTTGCCTTTGTCGGTGAACTTGCACAGGTAAACTTGCTTGTCTTGACCGTGTCCGTCTTAAACGCGGCTGGCTTAAACGAGGGCTGCCGCTTATGCTGCCGCTTCAGCAGCAGCCACTATTTTTATTCTGCTAGGAATTGCATGCAGCTGTCCTCCTGTCTCACTAATGATGCATCAGCGTAGACCGCCCTCTGACGTTCGCACAGCTTAGATTGTTCAAAAGGGTGTTAATTACTGTCAACTGAAAGTCTGCTCGCTCACACCGACCCGAAACTCACAGTTTCAAGTAGCCTCCTCCCTCAGCTGTTCCCAAACGCCCAGAGTCCAATTCTAACAATTGGAGAGGATTTGGTACGTTGGAGAGGATCTGGTACGTTACCATAGCGCCCAATACACATCTGGTATGTTACCATAGCGCCCAATACACATCTGGTATGTTACCATAGCGCCCTATACACATAGCGCCCTATACACATGTGGTATGTTACCATAGCGCCCAAAACACATCTGGTACTGATGGATGGTGGAAAGATACTGGGCTAGATCACATAAAGTCCCAGAGGACAAACACTGGCTGATCTGGTGAACATGAGAGTGAAGGATTGTAGCTTCCACCTATCCTACCTGCAGCATTGTGATGTTTTGGTCCAGGTACATATGTCAGGGTGATTGTCATCTGTCCAAACTCCCTTGGTAGGTAGAAAGGCCGAAACGATACATTTGAAAGTGTGATAGTAGAGAGAGTTAAGCGATCACACGTTTGAAAGTGTGATAGTAGGGAGAGTTAAGTGCTCACACGTTTGAAAGTGTGATAGTAGAGAGAGTTAAGCGATCACATGTTTAAAAGTGTGATAGTAGAGAGAGTTAAGTGATCACACGTTTGAAAGTGTGATAGTAGAGAGAGTTAAGTGATCACACGTTTGAAAGTGTGATAGTAGGGAGCCGCGTCTCCTCAACGTAGCTCACCCTCCTTGTCTCGAATCCCTTTTCTTTGTCCTTGTTTTTGTTCTAGGTGTTTTCCACTGTCCCTTGCGTCTCGGTACAATCCATGGGAATATGATGTTCAAAAGGACCGGCCTGAAGTGTCAGACAGCTGACAGACCGGCCAACAGCTGATCATATGTATCCAAGCATTAAATAATTCCATATTTCTGGACTTCTTGTTATTGTCCATAAGCTAGTTACATTCACGGGCTAGACAGGGTTAAGAAACGCACAAACAGAGACGGTTGATAAAGCGAGACGATTCATAAGAGGGTAAATTCTGGCGAGGTCCTGTAAGGCCAGAATCATGTAAGATCAATGTGAAGCATCAAGTACTGAACCAGTAAGGCCAGAATCATGTAAGATCAATGTGAAGCACCTAAGTACTGAACCAGTAAGGCAGATTAACACATGGGATGTCTTGGTGTCACCATTACATTGTGTTCCCATGAGCCTTTGCAAGAAGACCACTGAGATAATCACACAGCTAACAGTGTTAGCAAAGTTTGGAGGGGATGATGGTGTTGAATGCTGAGCTGAAGTCAATGAACAGCATTCTCACACAGGTGTTGCTGTTGTCCAGGTGGGACAGGGCAGAGTGAAGTGCTGTAGAGATGGCATCCTCTGTGCTCCTGTGCTCCCAACCAGAAGCTGTTCCTTCAGATCTTATCTGATCTCAGACCTCCTATCTTATAGAGATGGCATCCTCTGTGCTCCTGTGCTCCCAACCAGAAGCAGTTCCTTCAGATCTTATCTGATCTCTGACCTCCTATCTTATCTTAACTTAGGAAAACTGTAACTGTCAATTACATTTTTAAATCGGCAATCGTCCTTTCATGCCTGTATCTATGCTTAGAATGTATACACGACTGCCTCTAATCTATGCTTAAAATGTCAGTGTTACAAGACGTTGTTCTAAAGAATCTTTGACAGTTGGTTGCTCAAGATAGACAGACCATAGTCAGAGACGGTTGATAAAGCGAGACGATTCATAAGAGGGTCAATTCTGGCACGCTGTGACGTGGGGTTCGAAGCTGTCACGCCCATTTAGGAGTCTAGCGGGAGGTCCAGTGTCTATGTATTCCTATGGGAAAAATGAACATTTTCACAGAATATGACCAATCCCTTAGCCCTACATTCAGCGATGTAAGTTTTGAACCCATTTTTTACAAGCCACATGTCTTCCTAACATTCCGACATAGTGAAACAGTATTTTCCAACGAAACAAATAAAAGACAAAAATAGCTTTGTTCGTGATCTGTCACTGTCTCCTCAAAGCTCTGGTGCACAGCCACCTGTTCTCAGAGGCTCTAGACTCAGAGATGGTTGATAAACTAACCTAAGTAAAATATGTTTTGCTAGAACTAGTAGACTACCACAAGCGTGCTGAACAGATGTTATTTCAGGTTAGTTTGCAACAATATATATAGTTTAACTGTCCTTAGCTGCTAGCTAGCTAGCAAACATTCCCATTCACTCACTGTTTACTGTGCTAACATTAGCTAGCTTTTGGTTAAACAACATGAAATTATTCATTCCGTGTCAAAAAGTGTGTTTGTGTGTGTCACACAAAACAATGACTGTAAAATAGTATACAAATTATATTTATATGTTATGTGTGCTTATTCAGAGAAAAGTTTATGTTTTGACACCCTACTTAGGAGTCCTGAACTAGTGCCATTTCGTTCCATTGGTGAATCGTCTTATGATTCATCTTAGTTAACTATAGAATCCTTTGGTACAAACAAACAAACCACCACCGTGAGGCAATGGGTCACATAACAGTGACGCCTGGCGCCCTGAAGAGTGTGTGTGTGTGTGTGCGTGTGTGTGTCTGTGTGTTGACTTTAAGCACATCATTGAGACCATCTCTGAGAAGAGGTGAGATTTTGATGAAGCAAGAGTGAAAAGATTGATGATTTTAACTGTGTGTGTATGTTGAGTGGGAACATTGGGTTTCCAACATGCTTTTCATGACATTGATGATCTAAACATAATTTTTCAATTTATTTGTAGAGTGTGCAGAATGTAAAATGTGTTTTGCCATCTACAGGAACTTTTGTGTTATTAGCACACGAAGATTGACTGAAATATGAAGGAATATTTTATTTCTACACATAGCGTAGCCTACCCGCGCTATGCAAGATGGCTTCTAGGCTACCACATAACAGTGGGAGCTAGTATGATTCGCATGACACAGACACAAACACTCTGACTCCTGTCTCCTGAATTTGAACACTCCTCTAGTTTCTCTCAACAGGGCTACATGGAACGTTAGATCTTTCATGTGATGAGGACCCAACACCCATTTTAATGATATTTTATTTTCGAGGGCTTTTAAAATGAATTAGTATTAGCCTACTACACGTTCGTCAGAGCCATGCCATTGGATGAATATGTATTGCACAATGCTCCAGATTAGCCACTCCGGGCACTAGTATAATGAATATGTGTTGCACTAGCATAATGAATATGTGTTGCACTAGCATAATGAATATGTGTTGCACAATGCTCACAATTAGCCACTCCGCCACACAGCATAAACACTGTACGATGCACACATGCTCCGAACCGAATGCGGTTCAGTTTTTTCAGTGTGTGTGTGTGTGTGTGTATGTGTGTGAGGAGGGGGGGGGGTTCTATGATTCTCAACAGTTCTCATCACTCCAGTAAGGGAACTTTAAGGGAACTTTTCCCAGTTCACGTCTCTCCAGTAAGGAACTTTAAGGGAAAAGTTCAGTTCTCTTCACTTTTCAGTCACTGTGTGCTGTGTGTGACCCAACCCATTCCCCTACTGATAACCCAGCTCTGACCCAGCCCTGACCCAATCACAGAGAGAGAGAGACAGGGAGAGACAGAGGGAAAGAGAGAGAGACAGAGGGAGAGAGAGGGAGAGAAAATGGGAAGAGAGAGAAATGGAGAGAAAGAGAGAAACTCCAGAGCCCAGAGAGGGCTTAGTCCCGGATCAGAACACACAGACGGTCACAGATGGAGAAAGTGACAGCAGTGTGTATGTGTGTGTGTGTGTGTCTGTCTGTCTGTCTGTCTGTGTTGATGTGTGTGTGTGTGTGTGTGTCTGTCTGTCTGTCTGTCTGTGTGTGTGTGTGTGTGTGTGTGTGTGTCTGTCTGTTCTGTCTGTGTTGATGTGTGTGTGTGTGTGTGTGTATGTGTGTGTGTGTGTGTATGTGTGTGTGTGTGTCTGTCTGTTCTGTCTGTGTTGATGTGTGTGTGTGTGTGTGTGTGTGTGTGTGTGTGTGTGTGTGTGTATGTGTATGTGTGTGTGTGTATGTGTGTGTGTGTGTGTGTGTGTGTATAGCTTGCAGCCATCACTGCTGTGTAGCTGTACAGCTGATCTCAACACACACTCACTGATAAGTTTGAATACACTCACAACACAAACTCTCACTCTCACAAACACACACACACACACAAACTATCTCTCTCACACACACGCAAACTCTCTCTCTCACACACACACACACACACGCAAACTCTCTCTCTCTCACACACACACACACAGTAAGTGAAGAGATCGTTGCCACACTGTGTGAATTATTTAGCAGAAGGCCCTAGAGATGTGTGTGTGTGTGTGTGGTTGTAATAGAGATAGAAAGTGTATGAGTATGGGTGGGTGTGTGTGTGTGTGTGTGTGTGTGTGTGTGTGGCCTTACCTTGCATCCCTCGCATGCGCTGACTCCATAGTGGTAGCCTGAGGACTTGTCCTGGCAGACGAAGCAGGGTTTGTAGACCCGGGGGGGCGCCAGGGGGGAGGGGGGGCTCGGGACCAGCTCCTCCGAACTAGTGCTCTGGGTCTCGATTGCTGCAACACACCACACCAACAACACAGGAACCATGAGACTACTGCACCACAAGAACCACACAGGAACCATGAGACTACTGCACCACAAGAACAACACAGGAACCATGAGAGGAACCACCAGCTCAGTGCCTGGTTTCTTCCACACACACACACACACACACACATCAGTGCAGATCAGTGCCTGGGTTCTTCCGCACACACACACACATCAGTGCAGATCAGTGCCTGGGTTCTTACACACACACACACACATCAGTGCAGCTCAGTGCCTGGTTTCTTCCACACACACACACATCAGTGCAGATCAGTGCCTGGTTTCTTCCACACACACACACACATCAGTGCAGCTCAGTGCCTGGTTTCTTCCACACACACACACACACATCAGTGCAGCTCAGTGCCTGAATTTGTGGCCAAATAGTTCAGTCTTTACGCTCAAAGGAACTCTGGATCTCATTCATAGTGGAACTCTGGATCTCATTCATAGTGACCATTGGGTCCTTGGTTACCTGTCTGACCAAGGCCCTTCATCCCAAATTACTCAGTTAGGCTGAGCGGCCAAATCTAGGAAGACTGTTGGTTGTTCCAAACTTTTCCATTTGAGAATGATGGAGGCTACCGTGCTCTTGGGCACTTTCAATGCTGCAGAAATGTTCTTGTAACCTTCCCCAGATCTGTGTCTTCACACAACCCTGTCTTGCAGGTCTACGGACAATTCTCTCGACCTTGTGGCTTGGTTTTCACTCTGACACACACCATCAACTGTGAGGCCTTATATAAAGAGATGTGTTCCTCTCCTAATAATGTCCAGTGGATTCATGTAGGCGCAGGTGGACTCCAATCGAGTTGTAGAGGCATCTCAAGGGCCATTATTAGAAGTAGGATGCACCAGAGCTCAATGGCAAGTGTCATAACAGAAAATGTAAATACTTATGTAAATTGAATATTTCAGTCTTTTATTTTCTATACATTTACAAAACACTCCAAACACCTGCTTTTTTGTGGGGTGTTGGAGTATTCTGTGTAGATTGATGAGAAAAGATAAATAGTTGAATCCATTTTAAGACGGGCAGCCCCACAACACATAACAAAATGTGGAAAAAGTGAAAGACTGTGAATGCTTTCTGTATCTAATAATTATAATGCACTGCTAATAATTATAATGCACTGCTAATATCTAGCCTTTAACTGCACTGTATCTAATAATTATAATGCACTGCTAATAATTATAATGCACTGCTAATATCTAGCCTTTAACTGCACTGTATCTAATAATTATAATGCACTGCTAATATCTAGCCTTTAACTGCACTGTATCTAATAATTATAATGCACTGTATCTAATAATTATAATGCACTGCTAATATCTAGCCTTTAACTGCACTGTATCTAATAATTATAATGCACTGTATCTAATAATTATAATGCACTGCTAATATCTAGCCTTTAACTGCACTGTATCTAATAATTATAATGCACTGCTAATATCTAGCCTTTAACTGCACTGTATCTAATAATTATAATGCACTGTATCTAATAATTATAATGCACTGCTAATATCTAGCCTTTAACTGCACTGTATCTAATAATTATAATGCACTGCTAATATCTAGCCTTTAACTGCACTGTATCTAATAATTATAATGCACTGTATCTAATAATTATAATGCACTGCTAATATCTAGCCTTTAACTGCACTGTATCTAATAATTATAATGCACTGCTAAGTAGAAGTTATACTAAGTAAGGAATTATAATTTAAGGCTAAGTTAAACCTTAAATCTACTTTACACTAATAGAGTAAGTTATATATTAAATAAAGTAGAAGTCATATTGTGTTTAGTAATCAGTAACACTTTACTTGAAAGTATCTAAATAAGAGTGACATGACACTGTATTATTATAGCCAAGTCATAAATGTTTATGACTTCTGTCATTAAGTGTCATTCATTTTTGGTCATGACAATGACATTTGACATTGTTTAGGTTGTCTTGATTATGACAACTTGACATTAATCATAGTGACATTACCAGAAGTTGTCTTGGTCATGACAAGTTGACATTAAATATGTTTGGGATGTCCTTGTGATGACAACTTGACATTAACCAGGATGACATTACCAGAAGATGTATTTGTCATGACAGCTTGACATTACATTTGTTTGGAGTGTCATTATTAAGACAACTTGACATTAAACAGGGTGACATTACCAGAGGATGTCTTTGTCATGACAACTTGACATGTACAAGGTTACTGACCAATTCTAGCACTTGGTCAGATACAGCAGATATGTGACAGGATATTTCACAAATATGGCTGTCATGACACTAATATGACAGTGTAATGGGTAGATTCTTAGACCTTCCTAACACATTATCACGTGATGTACAAATCTTTGTTAAGGCTTGTTTTGTAACACGATGACCAAGCTCAACACTCACACCCAGGAATTAAACAAGAAAGCAGTTTAATAAATGAACATTGTACAGAAACAGTTTAGAAATTCAAATAGGTCATGAAATCAATACTCCATGTTAAAAACCAAATCAAACGGTTTAAAACCACTGGGTCATGTTGAGTGGACTATTGATATCTCACAAGCTGCTAGATTCTATTCAAGATGGGGAACGTTTTTAGCCTACAGTAGGTAACTAGCACTTAAAGTACTAGCTAACCTGTTCTAAGTAACCTAGCTAAAGTTAGCTATGGTTAGCTACAGCTATTTCAGCTATTTATTATATAAGACTGACTTATAGGAAAACAACTGCCAGAGATAGACCTATATTTCCACAGAAAAATAAAGTTCTAACATGCTTGGTTTAAATTACCCCTTCTTTCTTCTTCAAAGAACTTCGCTCCAGTAGTGGTATGTGTCTCTCCTTCGTAAATTTGAGATTCCCTCTGAATTTTGAAATATGCGTCAATACGATCGGATCCTAGTAGCAGGTTGATAAAGGATCTTTGGTAGTAGGCAGCAGAGCAGAATGTCACGAATGCAACAGTACAGTAGCTTTGTTGTGGCAAATGTAATGGTTCGAACCGGCAACCCTCCGGTTATGTCCGAAGCGCTAACCAGTAGGCCACGGCTGCCCCTAAATAATAAAAAAATAGTACCACTTTACCTAATTTATGTCATAATGGTGTTGTAGGTGCCAAATGTCTGTCATTGAATTTATGTTTAATTAATAGTTATTTTGAAATGTAATATGT
>NC_063208.1:457500-482500 GCF_017589495.1 Alosa alosa
GCGGACCATCTGAGGGAAGCTGCTCATGCTGGTGTGACCAGCCTGTTTTAGGGATACAGCTGGTGCAAGATGGTCATGCTGTTGACCAGCCTGTCAAGCTGGTCATGCTGGTTTGCTAGAAAGACCAACATAAGCTGGCATGGCCAGTTAAACCAGCACTATAGACCAGCAACACCAGCTAAAATTACCAGCTTTAGGTGGTATGACAAGCAAAACCAGCTGAATTACCTTCATAAGCTGGGAAAACCAGCTGAAGGTATGTTTTCGGAAGAGTTGTGCTGGTATAGCAGGTCAACCATCATAGGGTGGTCAAACAAACTGGTTAACAAGCTGGTCAACCAGCAAACCACCTTTAGTTGGTCAGGCTGTTTTTTTTTTTTCAGCAGGGATACTACTAGTATGATCTGTTACTTTACTTTTTAAACCATGCAATTCCTTACTTGGTGCAAACACCTTTGCTGAAATGCAAGAAATTGAAGACTGAAACGGTGGAGTTGTGGGTGTTTGGGAATTAACATCAGAACTCTTGTTTCATATGCATATATGTATTGTGTGTGTGTGTACTCTACGTGGTCATATGCTCATATGTATTTTGTGTGTGTGTGTGCACTCTAACTCTACGTGGTCATATGCATATATGTATTGTGTGTGTGTGTACTCTACGTGGTCATATGCATATATGTATTGTGTGTGTGTGTACTCTACGTGGTCATATGCTAATATGTATTTTGTGTGTGTGTGTACACTACGTGGTCATATGCTCATATGTATTTTGTGTGTGTGTGTGTGTGTTTGTACACTACGTGGTCATATGCTCATATGTACAGTATTTTGTGTGTGTGTGTGTGCACTTTAACTCTACGTGGTCATATGCTCGTATCGTGTGTGTACTCTACGTGGTCATATGCTCATATGTACAGTATTTTGTGTGTGTGAGTCAACAGCAGAATTTTTTTTTAGCAAACAGAAGTGTCCAAGACGGGTGTTTAGGATGCATCGTAGACAGGCATCTATTCCCTGCTGTTATCTCCACCAGCAAACCATGGCATTAACGAATGTTAGCGTTGTGGGTACCTAACTTAGCTCCTGTCAGTATGGTCAGAAAATGAATGGGATGACAGTCGAAAGAGACAAGTGATGTTACATTGCTGTTATGAAGTTACTTGGTTTCACAAATAAACCAACAATCAGACTAGCCTCCATCACTCAACTAATGCTAACGTTAACGTTATTTTACCGTTATTTTAACGTTATTTGGACATAAAATAAAGCTGCTGTTCTAAGATTAACGTTGCTGCAGTAAAAAACAAGCATGTCCGATAAACATTTTCAGGTTTATTTTGGCTTCAAGAAGAAATGGGAATCACATTTAATGTGAAAAGCATCCTGCCATGAATACACATGAGCCACAAAGCTGTGAAAACGTAAGCACCCTACACACACACACACACATCCCAGGCTTTGGGGGAGCATATGCTGGTCAGGTCAGGTTTCAAACTGAACCCAGAGGCTTTAGTGTGCGGTGGCTGAGTTGATCTCAGTAATGTACTTGAGCTCACATTAACTCACCCAAATAACATTAATCACCCACCACCAGCAACAGGCAAACCCAATGGAACGTTGTGTGGTGTGTGTGTTCTGTCTGTGTGTGTATGAGAGAGAGTGTGTGTGTTGTGTGTGTGTGTATGAGGTGTGTGTGTGTGCGTGTTCGTGTGTGTGTGTGTGAGAGAGAGAGTGTGTGTTGTGTGTGTGTGCATGTCTTCCTCTCCACCTGACATCACATACGTTCACACAGTCACTTTCTCTTTTGCTCACACCATCACCACTTCCAGTAATACACACACACACACACACACACACACACACACACACTGAGTTGCAGGGATACAAAGCAGATGTGTGTATTGACCCCTCCACCTGCCCATCTGCCCTGTACACTGATCCACTTGGGCTGCACATCTCTCTCTCTCACACACACACACACACACACACACACACGCTCCTCTCTCAGTAAAGGGCTCAGCATTGATCGCGTGTGTTATGCCGTGCTGGGCGCATTCGCATCGGAGACGTTTTGGGCTGATAAATGATCTTCATCGATCGGCAGTACACTCATCCTCCTGCTTAAGTCCCAATCACCCTTATTCCTGCCAGTCGGACATGATTGAATTAATGAAGACAGGCCGACACACACACACACACACACACACAGGACAGGCCGACATTAGTTTTCATTTAAGTCGGACGGAGACTGCACTGCGGCCTCGCACTCCAAACAAACAACACACACTCCATCTGCACTCACAGAGAGAGAGGGATAGAGAAAGGGAGAGAGGGAGAGGGATGGAGAGAGGGAGATGGAGGGAGAGGGAGGGAGAGAGGGAACACACACACAAGAGAGAGACACACACACACACACACACAACAAGAGAGAGACAAGGTAAGAACACACACACACACTAGGGCTGAACGATTAATTGCATTTGTGATAATATCGCGATATGATGAAACGCGATTTTCTAACCACAAAGGCTGCAAGAAGAGCAGCTAACAGGGTCCAGAAAGGTCTGATCAGTAGAGCTACTTCGGTTGAAAATAAACCTCTTCATTATTTGCTGGAACCTGCCATGTCCCTGGCACTGCAACGCATTACCTTTTGCTGGAACCTGCCATGTCCCTGGCACTGCAACGCATTACCTTTTGCTGGAACCTGCCATGTCCCTGGCACTGCAACGCATTACCTTTTGCTGGAACCCGCCATGTTGTAGTTCTTTCTCTTCTCTCCTTCCCCTGAGCTGCAACTCTCACCGGTAACTTCTCCAGCTGACTATTAAAACTATTAAAACTACACAATTTTATTTTTCTGTTTAGGCTACACAACAGCCATTCACCTGTGCTGTTAACTTTGTTTACTAGAGTAGGCCTACAATGACAGATAGGGGGTTGGCCATATCCAAAGGGGGTTGGCGGCACAAACGTTTAATGTCACGGTTAATTAATTAATGCCTAATGTTGTCCGCGATAGTTGCTAATCACCAAAAACCCAGCTGTTCTAACATTAGCTTACCAGCTAATTCTCTTAGGCTACATGAATGCTGCTAACTGCCAGGGTTTTTTTGGAAGTATGGAATTTTGAAATTTTGCATTTCAAAATTCCATACTTTTTCCATACTCAAATTTCCAAACTTCTCGGTAGATTTTTCTGACCATATTCTCGACATTGCGGCCACATCTGGTTTGGGATAACTTGGTGAAAACAACGGTATGGACAACTGAAGAACTGAAATGACACTTAATATTCGTCCATTTAGCTGGGTGATTTTTAGTTGTATCTTAGTTGCATCTTGACGATGGGGACTGACAGTTAAGCTACACAACAGTAGGAATGGTTCATTATGACCTGAGTGAAGTGATTAGTACTGCAAATGCAAAAGTCTGGAAACACAAATATTTCTCCATACCCTTGTTTCTTTTTTCCATACTTATCCAGACCTGGAAATTACTAAAATCAAATTCCATACTTTTCCAGGTTTTCCATACTGCGTAGGAGCCCTGAACTGCTGATAACTTTGCCTGTTTAAAGAGTTTTGTCTCCGCGATTGACTTTGTTGTGATAAAAACAAACCAGGTTATTTGCATGCGTACGTATTGAACTTAATTTGCGTTGCGGTGTTGATGGCGCTAACCTTTAGTGAACACCGAGCTGAACTTGGCCGCATTTTGTGCTGGTCATGTCCTCAGTATTTTTTTCTTCAAGTTTCGTTCCATTTATTAAGTAGCCGACGAGACAATTATCCTTACATCAACCACCGTCACATGACACGTTGTTTCAGATACCTCTGACATGTCAAAACGAATGTAGAGTGAGTCGGCTATCGCATAGTGTGTCCTAAACTAATGCAAAACGCAAACTTCAATACCCACAAATCCATTGTCCAAAGTAAATAAACGCCAGTAATCTTAATTCACCTGACCTGAACAAACGCTGCAACAAAGTTAATGTTATTGCAGGCAGCTCACTGCGTCACAACGTTATTGCAGGCAGCTCACTGCGTTAGGATTAGTGTGTGCTTCACCTCACTGTGTGTTCGCTGTGTGTGTTTCACTAATTCACGGATTTGGATGAATGCTGAGACCAAATTTCTCTCACGGGATCAAAAGAGTATATATACTTATAATATACTTAGGTGAAGGGGCCTCATAATTTATGACAGGTGAAGGGCCCTCCCAAGTGAGTGAGAGTCAGGATGTGAAGACGCTCACTGTGTCAGAAGGTAGCCTACAAGCTCTGCAGCCAAATTATAAATGCAACATTCCCCCCCGATGAGGAGAAGCAGCAGAGAGAGAGAGAGAGCTGTGTGTGTGTGCGTGTGCGCGTGCGTGCGTGTATGTGCGTGTATGTGCGTGTGTGTGTGCGCATGAGAGTTTGAGAGAGACCGGGTCTGTTTTGAGAGAGAGCTGTGTGTGTGGGTGCGTGCGTGAATGTGTGTGTATGTGCGTGCGTGTGTGTGTGCGCATGAGAGTATGAGAGAGACCGGGTCTGTTTTGAGAGAGAGCTGTGTGTGTGTGTGTGTGGGTGCGTGCGTGTGCGCGTATGTGCGTGCGCGTGTGTGTGTGCGCATGAGAGTATGAGAGAGACCGGGTCTGTTTTGAGAGAGAGCTGTGTGGGTGTGTGTGTGTGGGTGCGTGCGTGTATGTGCGTGCGTGTGTGTGTGCGCATGAGAGTATGAGAGAGACCGGGTCTGTGTGTGTCTGTGGGTGCGTGCCTGTGCGCGTGCGTGCGTGTATGTGCGTGCGTACGTGCGTGTGTGCTCATGAGAGTATGAGAGAGACCGGGTCTGTTTTGAGAGAGAGCTGTGTGTGTGTGTGTGCGCGTGTGTGTGTGCGCATGAGAGTATGAGAGAGACCGGGTCTGTTTTGAGAGAGAGCGGGACAAGGAGAAGTCAGAGCCTGTAACTAACGACAGAAGATCATATCTACATGAAATAGAAACAAAAGAAGATCATATCTACATGAAATAGAAAAAAAAGATCATATCTACATGAAATAGAAACAAAATAAAAACGTATACGATTTATTACACGTTTACAAGGCTGGAAATTCAAACAAATATACGCCTACTAATGTGATTGACGTAGTTAAGTAAAACATATTCAACTCATATAAATTCATGCATCACCTAATGCCATCATAACACAGGCCTGGGCCCCAGGAAAGAACAGTTTATGTTTAATTTATATAACATTGTGTTGGTCATACTATAGAATGATATATTGCTTGTTTCATTTATATAATATTGTGTTGGTCATACTATAGAATGATATATTGCTTGTTTCATTTATATAATATCGTGTTGGTCATTCTATAGAATGATATATTGCTTGTTTCATTTATATAACATTGTGTTGGTCATACTATAGAATGATATATTAATTTATATAATATTGTGTTGGTCATACTATAGAATGATATATTGCTTGTTTCATTTATATAATATCGTGTTGGTCATTCTATAGAATGATATATTGCTTGTTTCATTTATATAATATTGTGTTAGTATACACACACAGACACACACACACACACATATACACACACACACACACCCTCACACACAGACACACACACACGCATATACAAACATACACAAACACCCTGTATGTAAAGCACAGTATGACTAATGTAAACAGTTGTACACTTGTAGCCCATCACAGGTACACCCCTGCAGTGTGTGTGTGTGAGGGTGTGTGTGTGTGTGTGTAGCCCATCACAGGTACACCCCTGCAGTGTGTGTGCGCCACAATTACAATGAAGCAGTGTTGCCAAAGCAAACATATAACAAAACAACACAGATACAATATCTGTTTAAAAAATAAAACAAACAAAACAAATAAATAATAATAATAATAACAAAATGATAACAATTAAAAAGAGAGAATAATACATGTATAATGATACATTATTACTATACATACTATACTGGAGTGCGTTTCCCAAAAGCATCGTTGCTAACTACGGTAGCAACTAACATGGTTGCAACTATGTAAGTACGACACAACTGTTCCCCAAAAACGATAGTGTGAACTATAGTGGTGGAACTTACATAGTAATGATGCATCGCGACACCAAGGCCAGTGTTTCCCAAAACCATAGTAGCAACTAACGCTCGCAACCACTATCGTAAAATTGTGTAGTTACAGCTACACCTCTCGACCTGTAGTAAGTAGTAAGAACCATAGTAGACCTACGTAACCCTGATGACGGAACACGAGAGGACAGATGGATGAGAGGTAGCCATTAAACGATCCCATAACATTGCTGTGGGATACCATACCATAGCATTGCTGGAAGCTACAATTGCACATTACTGGACAATGTTATGTGGTACAGTGGAAAGTGAAGTGTTGTGGAGTTAGCCTACAACAGAGCGGCCTGTGGTGAAGTGCTATGGTGACCGCAATCATCTGTGTTGTTATTATTCGTGAATTTACATGTAGCCTAATGCTAATGTGTCAGCACAGATTCTTTCGAACACCTGTTAAGTTATCTGGTGATAAAGCTTTTGAATGCCAACGGTATTGTTATGTGAGGCTAGCATTGTAATTGTTATAAAAGGATAACGTTACATTGTAGTCGTATGTTAAGTGTGTTTGGATGAAGAATCTGCTAATCATACACATAGCTAACGGTATATGGACTCTACAGCCCATTATGATGTGGTGAAGTGACTGTGCTGTGGCAGAGACTGTAGCGTGTGTGCTTTACATGAGAGAGGTCAGGGGTTCAAGACTGAGTCTTGAGTGGGGTTTGGGTGTTTAGGGGCCAAACATATGTGCAACTAATTCCCAGTGTGCTTCCAGGCCAGCAGGAAGGTGTGCAGCAGCCACCGGAATGACCTCTTCCACCTCCTCCACTAACAGCTCCTCATCAGCCAGCAGTGGGATGTGATCCTGAAGGGCCATGTTGCAGAAGCGCCGCCACCAAAACTACACTGCACGCCTTTGCAGGATGGAGCTTCAGGCCACCAGCGGATTTGCTCACACACCTTTCCACATGCCCAGGGCCCTCTCCACAACATTGCGGGTCCGGCTATGGACGTTGTTGTACCGCGCCTCTGCCTCGCTGTTGGGCTCCTAGATGGAGCAGTTGACATGCTTGTATTATCATAGGGGGTTGATGGAATAAAGTAGGTCTTGAAATGTCAGTGCACTCAGGGAATATAGACATGCATTTGAACAGTATAGACTTTGCTACTATCTCAGCAGCAGAAGGCAACAACATGAGCAGCACCTACAGTAACACTGTGTGTGTGTGTGTATGTTGGTACAGCTGGCGCAGATCCTTCAACCATTTGAGCATTGAAACATTTGTGCTATGTGAACTGTCATTTTGTGGTTTCCAACTTCATAACTACAATGGATGAAAAGTAATGGTAAAAAAAAACTATCTGTGCATTTAAAATATCATGAAATACTTGTGTGTGGTAACAGTATTTAATTTTCAGTGTCACAGTGAAAACACATAACAAGGGCAACATTGGAAAAATGCTGCATAAAGGCATGAAAAACTTCCAGTGAAATGAAGGGCAATCATAAAGTAAAGTATTCATTTATATAGCGCTTTTAGAACAGAGTGAAACTCAAAGCACTTACATAACAACATGTTCAACATTGTTCATATTACATATCCATATTTATTCTGCTCTTACTGTAAGGTAACTGCTAAGATCCTGCACATATTTATATTTCATTTATATTACTCTAAACCACCTTCTGCAAACCAACTGTGTACTACTGTCTACACTGCACTATATTTATTGTCCTGTCTATGCATCACCTGTCTGTACTTTATATATCACATTGCACTTTTCTGCCTTTTTGGCACTTCTGGTTAGATGCAAACTACATTTGGTTGTATTTGTACTTGTGCTCTGCACAATGACAATAGAGTTGAATCTAATCTAACCATGCCCATTTTCATAGAACATAATATACATTTACCCTAAGCCTAGGCTAGTAAGCATATGGTCTCCAATCAGTAGTTAAAACTAGGACTACAGGTTCTAAACGATCATAGGAATATTTAGTGATTGAGCCTATCCAAGATTCCAACACCATTGTTAATTGGTCATTATCCAGCCCGAACCTACGACTACAAGATCCGAAATGCAGAGGTCTATCCTTTCACTCCACCTTGTCACGCTACAACAAATGAAAATATTGGCCAGTATTTAGCCTATAAGCTATTCGGTGTGTCATTAAATGTGTAACTTATTTGTTCACATTTGCTCGGTTGGCGATTTATGCTTCACTGATTAGGCTAATTAGTAGGCTACGTTCAATAGACTGTGACGTTATTATTAAAATTATCGTTATTATGCCTATTATTATTAATAGCCTAATATATATATATATATATATATATTTTTTTTTTTTTTTTTTTTTTTAAAGCATACATAGCCTAGGGCCTATTGAAATTACTGCCTATTGTTGTAATAAGTATTATCATTATTATTATTATTATTATTGATATTATAACTGCTGGGCCCAGGAAACGTCATGCAATGTCAAATTTCATTACTTTTACGTGACTTGCGTTCGGCTCTAACCAACAGAGCCCGACATTCTCCGAACACATCTGCAACCATTGTAGTCTGAACTATGTTGGTTGAAACCAACATGGTTCAAACTGACAAGGTACTATGTAAGTACGACGGTTTTGGGAAACAGTCGTAACTTACATGTTGGTTAGTTGAACGATGCATCGTACCACGTTAGTAAAAAGCTAACCTCCGTAGATGTACGGGAAACGCACCCCTGTATATTTATCAATGTGGTATCATGGGTATTGATTATTGATATAAAGCAAATCATGTCACAATATGGGTCACTCACTTCCTCGATTTATGACATGTTAACAGGTACTGTGCAGCAAGTTTTACACAACTTGTATGCTCTCCCAACAAGTATGGGAGCTTGTCTTCATTTTCTAATAGTTCAAATTAAGGTATAAATTGGCTGAATTGAAGGAAATATTGGTTCCTGACTGTGCTGATTGGTTCCTGACTGTGCTGAATTTACTGCATTCAGTGAGGAAGTGTTTTTCATCTTCTACTACTCCCTCACTGCACTGCAAACACAACCTTTCCTCCCTAGGAAGCCAGGTTTGCCTGTGTCTTCCGATTTCTAAGGCCAGGGAGTGTTCACTTAATCTATAAGATGTTAGTAATTTTCTTTGTTTGTACTCTGGAATTTCTTTTAAATAAGATGCAAATTCATAATTGGTTTTGATTTTTTGGAAACATTTCAATTTGTTGGATTGTTCAATATTGTTTAGCCAATATTCGTAGTACTCATCTTGTGTAGTTTTTTCAATGAGTTTTAGTTTTGCCTGCATAATGTCCATTACATTTAGATCATATTTTGCTGTTAGGTATTGAAAAGGATCACTCTCTGGGTGTTTTTGTCTTTGTAGAAGGGCACTATAATGACATTCATTGGTGTTGGAAAAAAGTAAATGATAATAAAATTTGGATGTTCTTTTCTGTATATCGGTTAAGAGAGGAAATCGGCCAAGTTCTGCCCTGCAAGCAAGATTTGATGCATGTCTGTGTACTCCTAGGATGTTTTTGCAGACTTCAAGATGAAATATTTCAATTGGACTTTTGTCCCATGCATCATAATTGAATTGGTACTTGGTGCCCCAAATCTCACTCCCATACAAAATAATGGGTTTGATGACCGAGTTATTTTTTAATTTCAGCCACAATCTGACTGGAGGGTTGAATTGGTATACCGATTTTTTTATTGTGTAGTAGGCTTTATGTGCTTTATCGGTTAATTCTTTTATTGCCAAATCGAAACTTCCTGATGACGAAATTGTCAGGCCCAAATAGTTATAGTTTGTCACCTGACAGAGCTTATCTCCCCCAAGGGTGAAGTCGTTCTTGCTCCCTTTAGAGTGAGCTTTTTTCTGAAATATCATTGCTTTGGATTTATCTATATTTATTGGGAGGTTCCAGGTTTGAGAATAGTTTTCTAGAATTGAAAGGCTCTCTTGTAAACCCTCCTTACTTGATGATAGCAGTAGCAAGTCATCGGCGAATAAGAGGCATTTAATTTTCCTCCCCTGTACTGTGAGTCCTGGATATTTGGATTTCTCGATGTCTGTTGCGAGATCATTAATGTATAAGTTGAATAGTGTTGGGCTTAAACTGCAACCTTGTCGAACTCCTTTAGCCTGTTCAAAGTATTTCGTTCTTTTGTCATGGATTTTCACACCAGTTGTTGTTGTACATATCTTTGATGATGTCATAAGTTTTTCCTCCAATGCCATTTTCAATTAGTTTTAATGAGAGACCATCATGCCAAACTGAGTCAAAGGCTTTTTTGAAATCAATGAAACAACCAAATATTTTTCCTTTATTTTTATTGTGTACATAATTATCTAGAAGTGTTTGAAAAGTATATATATGGTCAGTGGTTCTGTGCTTTGGCATGAATTCAATCTGACAGCTACTGATGACCTTATTTTCCTGCAGAAATTCTATCAGTCTGGTATTAATTATATTGCAGAACAGCTTCCCTAAATTGCTGTTTATGGTAATACCTCTGTAATTATTTAGATTGAATTTATCTCCGTTTTTGAAAATTGGGACAATTCGATTTTCTTTCCATAATTGTGGAAAATGGCCGACTGTTAAGATTAAATTGAAAAGTTTATGAATGGCGTGCATCAATATTGGGCTGCTATACTTTATCATTTCGTTGTATCCCATCAGATCCACATGCTTTTTTATTTTTGAGGGATTTAATTTTTTTGGTTAGCTCAAATAAGGACACAGGGGTGTCTAAACTATTCCGATTGCATTTTACTTCTGCTTCTAATTTGTGTAATTTGTCGATCAGTTGAGTTTGGAGAGGATGCAATTCATCTTTACTGTAAAGGTATTTAAAATGATCAGTCCAGATGTTTGCGTCACATAGGGGAATAAGTTTGGGTTTTTTGGAAGTATCTAATTTATTCCATAGTTCCCAAAATGAGTTTTGGTCTACAGCTTCCTCAATATTTTGTAGCTTTCTTCTCATGTACATAGCTTTTTTCTGTCTTAGCAATGATTTATATTGGGTAAGAGCTTGTTGGTATAAGTACCGTGTGTTTTGGTCTGCAGGGTTCCTGTGCTTTTTATTTGATAGAGCTCTTAATTGTTTTCTTGAAATCTGACACTCTTTGTCGAACCATTCATTCTTTGCAGTTGAAGTCTTCCTTTTGTTATTTGTATTTTTCATTTTCAGTGTTTTACTGGCCACTGATTTAAATATTTCTGTTAACTGTTGTGTTGCTTAAATGAATGCCTTCTCGGTCTTCTTGAAATTTTGTGAACGAAAATGTGTATATCAAATTTTCTGTTTGGGTACTATTAACTTCAGCCTCATAAAGGTGTACACTGTCTTTTTCCCACCGAAATTGAGTTGGAAGGGAATATAATTTGTTTTCTGGTTTTGGCAATGCTTCAGAGTTGCTCTTTTTTAGACTTAGTGTAATATGGCTATGATCTGAAAGTGGGATTTGGGGCATCTCCATAAAGTAATTGATTAAACTTTGATCAACATCAGTAATAGCATAGTCTACAACGCTGTTGTCGAGATGGGAGCAGTAGGTGAACCTACCCAGAGAGTCACCCCTTGTTCTACCATTAGCTATGAAGAGACCTAGGCTTTTACATAGTTGGAGTATCTGTTTGCCATTTTTGTTTACAATACTGTCATTGCTCTGGCGTGGTTTTTCAAGATGAGTGATGTTATTCATTTGTGTGTCAGTAATATATGTATATATTCTTTGTACAATACAATAATTCCCCCAGAATCTCTTCCACATTTGACTTTGGGTTCTGTAACAGAAGGGATACAGAGCTCCCTATAACTGGGAATGGATTGGCAGACATGTCCTTCTCTACTCCATGTTTCAGCACTATGATCATATCTGAGCTATATACAAGATTTACAAAGTCAGGGTGTGTACTCTTGTCACCAAAAGCAGACGAGTACAACCCTTGTATGTTATAGCTAGTGATTTTAAGTGATATCATTTGTTTTTTTTTTGATGTATACATATTTTTTACTATTTGGCAGAAATAGTAATGTTTTACTACTCAAGTACATCAATTTAATAGCTGAGGCTAGAACTATTTATGTAATATGTTACTAATAGACAAAGGGGGGAAAAAACATACATACATACATACATACATATGACCCATAAGGTCATCATGGCTTGTATGATTTTCACATATGGACTCAGACAAACAGACATACAGGACAGAGACAAGTAGACAGACAGATAGATGCTTGGAACTGTTACACATATATCTATAACATACAGTATAGCCCCACCCACATATTCATCCTTACCCCTTCTAACCCCTCAGATGCGCGCACACACATACACAGACACAAGACACAAACACACAGACTAGTCACATAACCCCCAGGGTCTACAACCACTAGTGGAACAGATTGTCACATATTAGTTGTAGCATTGTTTTTATCTGTGTGAGATCAGTACCTCCTTTTGATAAAGCAGCTGCTTAGGTAGGCCTATGCGTCCGCTCTGAACATTGTCCATCTCTGCTGACCTTACTTCCCTCCAGATTTAGGGGTCTTTGCCTATTCAATGTAGTGTCTTTGATGGTTCTAGCAAAGAGCTTCATGCCCTCCTTGTGTATGTGTACATTGTCATAAAGATGTTTGATGTCAATGTCTTTGTGATGTGCAATCTGAACATTTGGTATTTGAACACAGGAGGACATGACTTTGTTGTTGATTTTGTCTGTGATCCTTTTTGGTATGTCGCGCCTAGGCAGCAGAGATGAGAGGATTACTTTGGCATTTGGGTACATTTCTGTTGTCATCTTGATGATGTTAATTAATGCGTCGGCTACATCGATCTCCCTTGACTTGAGGTCATTTGTCCCTGTGTGGATGATTATGTGGGATGGGTTTTGTAGAGTGCCTTTTAGCAGTATGTCTCTTACTGCATTTGTGGTAAGACACCATAGTTTTTTTACATTTCGTCGTGGGACGTCTTTGGTCCAGATGATTTCCAATTGAGTCACACAAAATTAAGATGTTGTCTTTTCGCTGATTTCCAGGCCTGGTCTCTTGTTGTCCATGTGTGTGTGTGGTCTCCTCTTTGAATAAGGTATAGTCCTGTTCCAGTTCAGCCAAGGTGTCTCTTAGTCCCTTGGAGTTGGGGGTGGAAGCGATCTTAGGACCTGTATCACCAGATGTGTAGATGGTCGGGCCTTTGAGTTCATTTTTAGAGTCTGTCACAACTGGTGATGCTACTGTAACCCTCACCTCCAGATCTCTTTTACAATTCAGGGTGTCACATTTAAATTGTTTAAATGAACTCTGAAAATGGTTAAAACTGGCTTCAGTTCCCTGCACCATTATAGTCCCATTGTGATACAGGTTAACTGTCAGCTTGATCCCCTTTTCCTCTTCCAGTATTATCTGCCTTCCTCTGCTGATGCCTCCTTTCTTCACACATTGCATGGCATTGCAGAGAGTGGTGTGCCATGCTGTAGGATGTTTTGTAAAGAATAAAAGGTTGCACAGGACCTTGCTCTCTTCAGGTCCCATGTAATCAGCGATAAGGACTTCTGGATAATCTCTCATGATGCTCTCTTTGATCTGTTTCTTTTCTTTGGCTGATTTGATAGTCTTTATGTAATTTTCAGTTCATCCTCATTTTTAAAAGATGCCTCTGCTTTGGCCATGTTTTTATCCTGTCCAGCATCCATTATGATGTCATAAAATGGCAGTTTAGCTATTCCTATAAACTTATAGGTCTTCTTGAAAGGCTTTTTGTAAGCTTTTGAGGATTTTTTAAGAGGTCTTACCTTGATAGTCTTCTGCCTCTATAGTTCCAAATCCACTTTCCAATTATTTATATTTTCTTTGAGTAGTTTAAACATACATTTTCTGGCAAAAATGCTCTTTTTTAGGAGCTCATTGCTTCTGCTGCTGGTTGTCAAGCAGAATTCTAGAACTCTCTCCTCTCTGTTTTCTCACTCTCTCCTTTCTCCCTCTCTCTCTCCTCTTTTTTCTCACTCTCCTTTCTCCCTCTCACTCTCTCCCTCCCCTGTCTCTCTCACTCACTCTCTTCCCCTCTCTCCTCTATCATTCTCACTCTCTCCCTCCCCCTCTCTCTCTCTTACTCACTCTCTCTCACACTCTCCCCATTCTCTGCCTGGTTCTCATTTCACGTGTGCGCTCGTTGCTAAGAGGCCAATGGCCCCCTGCAGACTAATGGACAGAAAGGAAGATATGTGTGTGTGTGTGTGTAGGTCTCTGACCTATCGGGCGCAGGGGAGTCTTTCTCCATTTTCTGGGTGATTAAATTCTAGTACGCAAGGAGCTACATGAGAGAGGCTTCCCCATTAACACACACACACTCATATTTACACACACACACACACACAAACACTCATATATACACACACACACACACACAAACACTCGTATATATACACACACAATAACCATCAGCACCAGGTTATCTGAGAGAGACCCATATAGTCCAGATTTGACACTCAGAGACCCATATAGTCCAGACGAACTACAGCTGCATGTGACGTCACAGGTTTGGGCGCTTAATCTCTAACTGATCAATACGGCAATTTGCTTGACTGGCTTAACATATGTTTGTAATAACGGAACGTGATGTAAACCGTGTGGTGATAACCTTTATGTCTGGATAACTGGTGTTGTGCTTCTACTCCCATGAAGAGCTGGCAGTAAGTGTTAATTGTCAATGCTAACCAGACTATTAAACAAACCACACCGTGAGTAACGTCGAAGGGTAGTCTTTTCTTTTGTAGTTCGTTTATGAAACAAAAGGAGCAAAATAGGGTCTGACGTTAATAGTAAATGAATAGTAATATATCACATATAATATATTAGGGCCACATAAGTAGAGTGTGGCTCCAAAACACTATATTCTCCATTTTAATGCATTTTCATAATTATTTTTTTTAATTAAATGATTATTTTATTTTCGGATCTGTAATTGTTATTTACTCAATCAAAACAACACAACTGCACTTTTATTTATATTACCTGAAAAACACAATTAAATAACATGACTTGATTTATAGTGTTTTGGAAAAGAGCTCTTCATATGCTAGGCTATATTGTTTTCAAGACAGTGTAGCCTACCCATACCTGGGAAAGTATGATGTGATCATGCTTGCATATATCTTAGGTCTTTATATTAGGGAAAAATACTTTGTGTCTGCATCCATGCCACCTGAAGCATGCTGGTAGAAATATCTATTCAAAAGCACAGTTGATCTGTGCATGCCATGACCAACTTTCGATTCTTTGATTTGGAAAGCAAGTTTATTATTTTGGGCTGCTATTAGAATATATTAGAATTTCAGCCCAAAGTTGGATAACATGTAGAATTTCTGCAATTTCAAAACCGGATTACTCGCGATTCGCTAACTGTACAGAGTGATGCTTCATATCCCTGTGTTCGGTAAGGTCTGCTGTTTATTTTGATATATGGTTTGCTTTGTTTTGACCAAAGTGTTTGTGATATATATCACCGAGAGTAATGGGTGTGGAGATAGACGAAACGCTGTGTGCACAATGGAAATATGATTAAATGCCATGTTTATCCAACGTTAATTGTCTCGCAAACCGTTTATCACAACACCTAGCCGCTAATATCATTGGAAAGCTCAGATTCTGCTCTTCCACGTGATATCTGTGTGATTTATGTGTGATAAGTACTCTGTGAGCGATTCAACAGAGAATAATGGTTGTGAATTTGAACACATTTTTCTTGGTGGCACCCCTGTTTTACACTCAGAGACCCATATAGTCCAGATTTTACACACACAGACCCATATAGTCCAGATTTTTCTTTCAAATAAATAAAAACATACATTCGTCTGCAAACCACCTCATATAGTCAATCAAATAAACACTTGTGTAAACACACATACATACACACCAACACATACACTAGCACACCCATAGATATATATCTTTGAGCACACCCTTGTGTGTGTGTTGAGATGTTCAGGCACACAGAGAGATCCCCCCCCCCACACACACACACACCCTCAGCCTCTACCCTGTGTGTGAACTCTTAAGCGGAGTCACGAGGGAAACACACACCCAATAGCGCGCTACGCTCTCAACAGGGGGAAAGCTAACTGAACACACACATTAGCGCGCTAAGCTCTCAACAGGGGGAAAGCTAACTGAACACACACATTAGCTCGCTACGCTCTCAACAGGGGGAAAGCTAACTGAACACACACATTAGCTCGCTACGCTCTCAACAGGGGGAAAGCTAACTGAACACACACATTAACGTGCTACGCTCTCAACAGGGGGGGGAATTAGCGCACTACGCTCTCAACAGGGGGAAAGCTAACTGAACACACCTATTAGCATGCTACGCTCTCAACAGGGGGAAAGCTAACCGAACACACCTACACACACATTAGCGCGCTACGCTCTCAACAGGGGGAAAGCTAACCTAACACAAACATTAGCGCGCTACGCTTTCAACAGGGAGAAAGCTAACTGAACACACCTAGTACGCTACGCTCTCAACGTAGTTTGACTAAGTACTGTAACTAAGGGGGCAGGTGAATTCCCGGACGTTGAAAGGGCCATGGAGGCTGGGAGAAGAGAGAAAGGACACACACACAAACACACACACACAGAGTGAAGAGAGGACACACACACACACACACAGAGTGAGGAAAGGACACACACACACACAGAGTGAAGAAATGACACACACACACACACATAGAGTGAAGAAAGGACACACACACACACACACACACAGAGTGAAGAAAGGACACACACAAACACACACACAGAGTGAAGAAAGGACACACACACACACACACACACACAGTGAAGAAAGGTCACACACACACAGTGAAGAAAGGACACACACACACACACAGAGTGCAGAAAGGACACACACACACACACACAGTGAAGAAAGATCACACACATACACACACAGAGTGAAGAAAGGACACACACACACACACAGAGTGAAAAAAGGACACACACACACACACAGAGTGAAGAAAGGACACACACACACACACACAGAGTGAAGAGAGATACTGGTATGATTTAAACATCACAGGGAGAAAGTAAGAATTCATGAAGTCCTTTTGAGGAAATGTCAAAATATCGAGATATATATATTCTATATCGTGAAATAGACTAAACATCGCAATATCATTTTTTTAGCCATATCGCCCAGCCCTATGGGGGCAGTATACGCCATATCGCCCAGCCCTATGGGGACCGTATATGCCATATCACCCCGCCATATCGCCCAGCCCTATGGGGACCGTATATGCCATATCACCCAGCCCTATGGGGGCCGTATATGCCATATCGCCCAGCCCTATGGGGGCAGTATACGCCATATCGCCCAGCCCTATGGGGGCAGTATACGCCTCAGAGTGTTCCAGTCGATGCTTAATTTAGAAGTAGGAGGTCACGAAGTGGAGCTACACATACCGTAACTAAGGGAGCAGTAACTAAGGGGGCAGTAACTAAGGGGGCAGGCGCATACTGTAACTAAGGGGGCAGGCGAATTCCCGGATGTTGAAAGGGCCATGGAGGCTGGGAGGACCAACGCTTCGCTAACCCATAGAATGCCCATTTATTTAGGATTTTTTTGAAGTCCCATAACTTCTTATAACTGTATCCTGTGCCGACATTGTAGCTTCTGTATTATCTACATAAACAATACAAAGCAAAACAGGCTCAACTACCTCGTACATAACGTTGGGTTCCCGTAAGAAGAATAGTTAGCGTCCGGTGTGGGAATGTCCGGTGTGTCCAGTGGTAGGAAAGTTACGTTATTATATTATGATGTAATTATGTCTGCGTCTTTCTGTCGCACTGTAGGGAGATAACCGTATTGTTTGGATAAGAAGCTCAGTGAAGCCTAAAGTCCAGCCAGCAAGGAAACTCATGAGCAAAACCAATGAAAACGCTACATTATGGCCTACAAGACCATTGTATGTTAAGGTAAAGCATTACATAGAGGTAAGTAAACCTAATAAAAAAAAACGTCACTAACGTTAATCATTTCAGAGGTTTTCGATGGATTGATAGTAGGTCAGAAAAGTGGAAAGAAGATTATAATTTATGAGAGAGAGAGAGAAGGGGGAGAAGAGTGAGAGAGAGAGGGAGTATGGAGAAAAAAGTCAGAAAAAACAGAATGACAGAATAATTTGATCTACGAACGACAAGGATATCTTATGGTTTTACAACTTTGTGGCTTGTGTGTATTCAGGTTAGGATGATTTCATGTGAAATGTAATTTCCATTTTTTCTTGAAGCCGAGAATATTCATCGGACATGCTTGTTTTTTACTGCAGAAATCTTAGAAAAATTGGTCACTAGCTTAAAGGGAAACTTGGCTGGAGAAATTGTGCATTATGCTATTTCAAACTGTGGGAAAAGGTAACGATAAAGCACATGGATTTGTTTACAAGCTAGCAAACGGTTAGCATAAGTTTGGCAGAACTATGTGGATGTTACAAGGTAAGAAACAGGATTTAAAACTAGTTTCTTGTTTCTCACTTCTCTTTCCGGGACGGTAGTCTCAATGTTGCAAAAGGTTGGTTTCCGCCTGGGGGCGCTAAACAGCGGGAAAGTCACCATTTTCACCGGAACAGGTCATTTAACCATCCAAATGATTTCTAAACGGGTTTATTAAGTTGAAATAGTTGACAAATTCCCCTTTAATGTTACGTCCAAAGATAAAATAATGTTAACGTTAGCATTGGTTGAGTGATGGAGGCTAGTTTTCATTGTTGGTGTATTTGTGAAACATAAATACGGTTATACTGAGTAACTTAATAATAATTAACAGCACTGTAATTGTCTCTTTCGACTGTCATCCCATTCATTTTCTGACCATACTGACAGGAGCTAAGTTAGGTACCCACAACGCTAACATTCGCTAATGCCATGGTTTGCTGGTGGAGATAACGGCAGGTAATAGATGCCTGTCTACGATGCATCCTAAACACCCGTCTCGGACACTTCTGTTTGCTAAAAAAAAATTCTGTTGTTGACTCACTCACACTGTCCTTTGTGGCCCTGTCAGTGCTTTGTAAACTGACCACGTAGAGGACACACAAAATACTATACATATGAGCATATGACCACATAGAGTACACACACAATACATATGAGCATATGACCACGTAGAGTTAGAGTGCACACACACACACACACACAAAATACATATGAGCATATGACCACGTAGATTACACACGCACACACACACAAACACAATACATATGAGCATATGAAACAAAAGTTCTGAGCTAATGTTAATTCCCAAACACCCACAACTCCACCGTTTCAGTCTTTAATTTCTTGCATTTCAGCAAAGGTGTTTGCACCAAGTAAGGAAATGCATGGTTTAAAAAGTAAAGTAACAGATCATACTAGTAGTATGTTTTGCTTGCATAAAGGGATACAGTCAAAGTGTGTGTGTGTGTATATGTGTGTGTGAGAGAAAGAGAGTGTGTGTGTGTGTGTGTGTGTGCATAAAGGGAGTCAAAGCATAAACTGCTCACAATGTAGATTGTGGCAATGTGGTTATCACAGAACTCCTTATTTCATAAAAATAAATTACTGTATGAGAACTTTTCATTAGGAAACCAGATAAATAGATCTATTTAAATACATAATGTCCCACCAAAACTTTGTTATTGGAGAAAATTGTTACATTGTGTTAGTTAAAAATGGCGATCAGCCGATAGGTTATCGGTTTTATAAAATGACCATCGGCCGTTATATAGGGACACACACACACAGAGACACACACTCAAAATCCCATATCGGTCGGGCTCTAACACACACACGCACAGACACACACACAGACACACACACACACACAGAGACACACACTCAAAATCCCATATTGGTTGGGCTAGCTAACAGCAGGATTGTTTATAGACATTACATGCAGCCATATATTTATATTTGTAGGTATACCACTGATATTAAACTATGGTCTTTCATGCAAATACAAACGCTCAGACACACACAAACACACACACACACGATCAACTGACACTTCCCAGGGGCACTAAAACAATGACAGGTAAAAAAAAGTTTTTGCAAACTACCATATAAAAAGGTATATCAAAGGATGTTGCTGTATTAATAAAATGCATGAATAAAAATCGATTCATGACAGACTTAATATTTTTTAAATATATACAAATTATTGTAATTGTGCATTTGTACACAGCAAAAATTGTTCCTGTAGCATCTAAATGTTTACCAGAGGATCCTGTTGATCAGACCAGGCGCGATAACAGAACGGAACCACTAAACCATAGTCCTAACACACAAATGCACACGCATACACACACACACACACACACACAGTTACTGCATGCACACTTACAGTCACACACACAAACGTCAGTGCTTACGCACACACATTGAACTACAATCAACCCGACACAAATTTCACAGTCTTTCATGCACACAGTCTTTCTGGTTTAAATAGAATGATCTACTCCCAGCTATTTCTGATAATTCCTAATTAAGACCTTGGAATAAAGGGGGGAAACACACTAGCCCTGTGTTTAACTAGCACCCATTGTCAACGCAGTTAATTAATACCCTGAAGGATTCCATTATCCAAAATAAATAAATTAATAAACTAGCATCCCAATGACCGCACAGAGATCCTTCTTAAAATCAAAGCCCAATTTAGATTGCGATCTTATTTCTACATAAAAGGGAGAAGACTTCTCAAAGAATTAACAGAAAATAAAGACTAATTTATACCTTTTGAAAAAAATAATGCAACACAGAAAAAGAGATAGAGAGAAATAAAGGAGGAAAAAAGAGTGAATAAAAAGAAAGCTGATCTACATTATCTTCCAATTCAGGCAAAGCCGTATCAGCTGAACACAAGCAAAGCCGTATCAGCTGAACACAAGGCAAAGTCGTATCAGCTGAACACAAGCAAAGCCGTATCAGCTGAACACAAGGCAAAGCCGCATCAGCTGAACACAAGGCAAAGCCGCATCAGCTGAACACAAGGCAAAGCCGTATCAGCTGAACACAAGGCAAAGCCGTATCAGCTGAACACTGAACACAAGGCAAAGCCGTATCAGCTGAACACAAGGCAAAGCCGTATCAGCTGAACACAAGGCAAAGCCGTATCAGCTGAACACAAGGCAAAGCCGTATCAGCTGAACACAAGGCAAAGCCGTATCAGCTGAACACTGAACACAAGGCAAAGCCGTATCAGCTGAACACAAGGCAAAGCCGTATCAGCTGAACACAAGGCAAAGCCGTATCAGCTGAACACAAGGCAAAGCCGTATCAGCTGAACACAAGGCAAAGCCGTATCAGCTGAACACAAGCAAAGCCGTATCAGCTGAACACAAGCAAAGCCGTATCAGCTGAACACAAGGCAAAGCCGTATCAGCTGAACACAAGGCAAAGCCATATCCAATAGAATGAGATGCGAATGAACAGCACTTAGGTGCAGTGATTAGCATGTGAGATCGCTTAGGTGCGGTGATTAGCATGTGACATCGCTGGTTTTAATGTTTTAACATGATTTAATTACTCATGTGTTCTTGGCCAACACACATTCACAGACATACACACTCACACACACACACACACACACACTCCATGTGGGACAATGGCCACAGGAAGGAGGGTGTGTCTGACATGTGAAAAGAATTGACTTGCAGTGTGGCCTGCATGATACAATGCCTCAATCACCACACACACACACACAACATACACACACACACACACACACTTACAACTATACCATTTTCAGACACATCCATTACCCAATACAGGTAAAAGCTGTTTAGGAGAATATGTACATAGGCACATACTGATAATAACACATGCATAATAATAATAACAATAATAATAATACTGCCCCTGAAATGTAGGCTTTTGTTGCACACTATATCATTTATAAGAAATGTAAAATACAAATTTGAAAATAGTCTTACTATAGTGAGCTTTGTGGTGTTAACAACTACATGGGTATATTCTTTAAAACATCTCCATTTGTGTGTGTGTGTGTTCTACTTGTATTGAATACATTCCCCAGTGATATAGAATATATTAGAAAATGGTTCTGTAAAACAGTTGCCTTCCTGGAGGCCTATAGTTAGGACAGAGGTCAATCTGCTCATCAAACTACATCAGTAAAATAACACACACTAATGCATCTGGCCATTTCAGGTAAAATGTCTGAGCTGACAGTGATAGTGAGGTGACAACAAGAAAACAGAGTATGTGAAATGAATACATGGTTTGGCTGAATAGGAGCGAGAGAAAGGGTGGTGTGTGCGCGTGTGTGTTGTGATGAGTCGGCTGAGATAGAGTGGAGCCGCGCCGGTGACGGGGGACCACGAGCGGCTGTCACCTCTTCCACTTCACGCGCACCGATAAGGGCCACTTTCGCTTGATTTGTGACCCCCGAACAAATACCGGCTGGGGAACGACAGCGAGCCGCGCTTAACGTTATCTTCACGCGGGTCATTATACTATCAAAATAAATCAAGCTGCCGACAGGAAAAGGGACAAAACAAACACTTCACTTGCCCGGGATCGCGCCTCGTGCTTTCCCAATAAGCAAGAACTCGGTCAAACAAAAGATAAGCACACTTCCCCATGACTAACTACGTCTGTGGCTGCGAGTGGCTCCCGCTCGCGCACACGTTAGAACCCCCTCGCCTGTGGAATGTTATGAATGTGCCCCCATCTGTCTTCCGACTGAGAAAGGAAGCTGTCGATCGACCATACAACAGGCAGTTGGAAGTGAGAGTCGTCAAGTAATTACACTAAATCAGTGTGTGTGTGTGTGTGCGCGTGTGTGAGTTGGGGGTCTCGCTGGCTGGGTGCAAACAGCGCCGGACACACCGCCTGCCTTACCGGCCGCCTCCTGTCATAGCCCGCGTGCGTGGGGCGGGAGGTGTAGAAGCGCCGCCCGTGTTTACTCTCCGCATTCCTGCGCGCGGAGTCGCGACCCGGGATCAGATACTAGACATTCATCAGCGCGTGTAAACTGCTTCCCCCGGGAAAATGTACGACCATGTGTGCTCGTGAAATATTGCATTTTAAAAGCACTCGAGCCAGCGACACCAATAAAACTTCACAAGCAGAGAGAGAGAGAGAAAGAGAGGGAGAGAGGGGGGGAGGACAGAGAAGGTGAGAAACATGGGCCAGAGGTTTCTGATGGAGTGGTGTTTGTAAGTGGCCCTGCTCTTAGTTTAACAAGTTGCGTCTTAACAAGTACGTACTGGACAAGGTTCAGTCATGTGCTCATTGCCGCAATGCTTAACAAAATTAACTTAATAGCCACCCCAGCGCCTGTCATTTCACTCAAGCATGTAGCCTATTCACGTTATCAGTGTTTACATCTGGTCTTTAATATCAGAATATGTGTTTCTCATAAATAATAATAAAAATGCTAAATTAAACTTCAGATAAATTAAGCAGCGGCATGACACATATACACAAACAGTGAAGTCAAGGAAGGCAACGTACACTGTGCGCTCCGCCGATGCTGCCAGTCCCGTTGTGCCAGCCCGCTGAAGCAGGCTTTCAGCGCTTTCTCTTGTAGCATACAGGACGAGGGGCTCGACGTGTAGAAATCCAGCATTTGCCCCGGACTCACGGCGAGAACGTCCATGCAGTCGAACATGATGTCCTTTCCCGACAGCGTGCAAAATTAGTGTCTTTTTTCCGTCTAGTTCTGGGGCGGGATCGCATAGAAAAGTGCACACAACTCCATCAAACTCTGTCCGGTATTTGGCACATACAATCTTCGTTCCAGACGAGATTCATAAATTGCGACAAACAGGAATACTAAAGGCTTGTAATTGATCCACCAAATTATCATTTGCCATCTTCTACGTAGTCCCGACGAAGCGGCAAAGGGGTCCCAGCGATACCCCACCGTAATGTTCCGAGGGGTTTATCTCGTAGTGTTTTGCTCAGCCCGTCCCGTACGGTTAACATCAGCAAGAGACTGTCTTCGATCAACCCCGACGGATTGAAATATTTTTTATAAATAACACAGATCGCGTTTTAAACCCACTTCTTCCCTTCGATGACGAATGGGTTATCCTGCCTGTACGCAGCTCATTTCCGACTAGTTTTGTCACAGAGAATGAAAGATTGAATTGCCTAATATATGCGAGTGAACTTTCCATGAACCCCTCCGAGGCTGCTAACCTTCAAATGACCCAACCAGTCTGACATCACCAAGTCCCAGGATTCTCGCCGAGCTGAAAACCCACCAGCGGCTCCGCGGCGCGAGCAGGCTGAAACAAGAAACGCAGCCGAGCGCACACGCTGCTCCCTTTCCTCGAAAGAAAACAGCATTTGGAATTATTTTTCTATCTCTCATAACTTAATAAAATCGTTTTGTGGCTGGTTTTCACAGTTCTTTGTTAGACTTTACACTGAGGCATTTACATTTTGTTACCGCCTTATTTCGGGGCCGTTTAAAATTATGTTTGAAGTGATTATTTTTAAAACAATGTTTAAGTTCAAAGCACATTACAATTTAGCATAAATATACCGAGTTTGTGGAAAATGAAACCATACAAAGGGAATCTGTCTCCCGTAGTCTAGACTGGGGTCGGCACGTAGCCCAAGTCTTCCGCGTGTGCACTTCACATCATTTGCACACTGTGCCGAAGGAGTTGGAAATAGACACATCGAAACAGTTAGGACACATCGAACTGCTGTCGATTACTAGTTGGCCATTATTTTCCCCTTGTTTGACTGTTCATTTCAGGCTCTCGTGTCGTGATTAACAAGAGTCGTTTGTTCCGTGATATTTTCAGTTACTTGTGCCAATTACCGTGCAGTCTGTAATAGAAAATAGGGTGCTACCATTTATTATGCATAATGCA
>NC_063208.1:485000-533894 GCF_017589495.1 Alosa alosa
TGTGTCAGAGAGGGTGGAAAGGTGAGGGTAAGTGCTTGGAACTCCGTAAACGTGTTTCTCTCTTTATTTGTGTATGTGTGTGTGTGTGTGTGTGCGCGCGTGTGTGCATATGTATGTGTGTGCACGTGCGTGCGCATATGTGTGTGTGTGCGCGCGTGTGCATGTGTGTGTGTGTGTGCACGCGTGTGCATATGTGTGTGTGTGTGTGTGTGTGCGAGCGTGTGCATATGTGTGTGTGTGTGCGCGTGCGTGCGCATATGTGTGTGTGTGTGTGCGTGCGTGCGCGCTTGTGCATATGTGTGTGTGTGTAGAAGTCTCCAGTGCCACTGATCCCTCTGGAGGTGATGAATAATGAAGCAAGTGGGTAGAGGAGCTGAAAAGGAGATTCTGCAGCACACACACACACACCTCACACATACACACACGCACACATACACACATATATACACACACACATGCACACACACACATATACACACGCACACACATATACACACGCACACACACGTATGCACATGCGCACACACAGGCATATATGCACACACACAGACACATATGTACACACACACACACTTACATCCATACAAACTTTCACTTCCATAGACATGTTCACGCATATATGCACACACGCACAGATTCATGCACCCTCAAACACACACCCCTACACTCAGACACAATTACATCCATACAAACTTTCACTTCCATAGACATGTTCACGCATATATGCACACACACACACACACACACATACACATGCACACACAGACACATATGTACACACACACACAGATACATGCACCCTCACACACACACCCCCATACTCACACACACTTACATCCATCCAAACTCACTTCCATAGACATGTTCACTCACACACACACACAGCACACCTGACCCCCTACGGACAGCACACTGTAATAGTAAACCTCCACCTATGCCCACACACACACACACACACACGTTAGCCACCCAGCAGAGGTAATGAATATACCTAGAAATCCACATGTAATTAGAAGGTGATAATGAACCTGTCCGTCAGGATAAGACACTTTCATGTCATCTGGATAGGACATTCACACACACACACATACACATATACACACCAATACCAATACCAATACCAATACTAACAACACAGCATCCAAATATTCGCAAAGATATTATGTTTCACCTGACAATACAAATATTATTATTATTATTATTAATGATATTAATAATAATAACAACCACATGAATAAATAAATAAACTAGATGTACCACATCGCGGTACAAAATATGGCCGTCGCTCGGTCCTGTACATCCCGCTTGTCAATTTGTCTCCATCTCCTACTCCACCCCTTACTCTTGCAACTTTTGTGTATGTGTGTGTGTGTGTGTATTGTTTCAATATATTTATTGTGTAGTGGTTAAACACCTGGTATTGTTTCAATATCTTTATTGTGTAGTGGTTAAACACCTGGTATTGTTTCAATAAAAGTATGTTAAGCTTCCCTCTTTCACTCTCTCCCTCTTTCTCTCTCTCCCCCTCAAAACACACACATACACACACAATCGCACACGCACACAAACATTTTAGTTTGTTTTAAGAAAAAAAGAGAGATGTTGTAACAGACTGCGGGTGGAACTGCTTCTATGTAATGCCTTCTCATTTAAAACGAGACATTGAGAACTTTGAAAAAGCACTGGTAGTTTATTTACAAGACGATTTATACAGACAGAACCTTCAGGAAGTTTACTGTTCGTTGCTGCTACTGGAAGAAACTGAAATCCATCCATTTCCATGGAATTATTTTTGGAATCTGATCCCTTATCATACCTGTTAATTCGTACTCGTCGCTCGACTTATCGTGACTAAATTCAAGATGGCGGCAAACGGTAAACTTCCTGAAGGTACTGTCTGTATAAATCGTCTTGTAAATAAACTACCAGTGCTTTTTCAAAGTTCTCAATGTCTCGTTTTAAATATCAAGGCCCTCGGAAGTCCAATGAAGTGTGGAGCTACTGTGTGGATCTGCGGTAATGCACAAGATTTTGACAGGAAGAGTGTAGAGATGTACAATCGCTTCAGACAAAGGGGCTACTCCTCTAAAGCTTTAGACACAGCCCTGGAGAGGGCCAGCTCAATTGAACGAAACTCTCTGCTCCTTAGGAAGCCTACTTCTGCTAAAAATGACAGGGTTTTCTTCTCGACACGCTACAGCACAGACGCGTATTCCATACGCAATGTAATTAAAAAGAAATTGGAATCTCCTAAAATGTGATGACTCGTTGAATAATATCTTCGATGAGCCCCCTATTTTCTCCTTTAGAAGGGCACCTTCATTGGGTGATAGACTGATGTGCAGTTACTTGCCAGCTAAGGAAAAATCCACTTGGCTACGGTACATTTAAATGTGGGCTTTGCAAAATTTGTCATTTGGTATCTAAGTCTAAAGGCAGTGTTTCCCCTACAATGTATTCATCAGCGGCGCAGCGCCGCTCCTGAAATTCAAGCGCCACTGCAAAAAAAAGTTGCTTAATTAAAAAAAAAAATAGACGCAAGTGAACTTCAGGAACAGCTGCCGTTCGTTGAGGTTTCACGTCAACAAATAATAGTAGGCTAACGTTGAAGGCGCAGTCAGGGATTCCACAGGAGATCACGCTTGTTTGTGTTTAAGTTTATTAGCAGACGCAATTTTGTGCAAAAAAACGTAGCCTACATTATGTTAACCAAGGAACCAAATTAAATATGCCAGCGAGATAGCTCGCCCCTACCTTCAGTACCCTATTCCCAGATAAATCCACGCATTGTTTAGTTTTTGTTTGTGATAAAGGCAATGCTTTCAAGCCCTGTGTTGCTAATATACCTAGACTGTGAAACTAAAATCTAGCTAGCCTATTGGTGGGTTTAATTGAATTTGAGTAATAGGATACGCAAGCATTACATCTGAGATAGTTTGTAATTCCTGTAGAGCTCACCAAAATTATAGATATGATACAAGACACTTATCTGCTATAATCCAAGATAGATTTTCTTCGAATTTTTGACCATTTATTTTACCAAATGACATGGGAAACATAATTAATTTCATCCACATATTCTTATGCACCATGCACAACAACGCTACTAAGTTAGCTTAAAACCGTGAGAATCAAGACAGCGTCACGGGCCGTCACGGCATTAAAGTGACAGGCACTCAATTCGACCTGCACAGCACCAATACAGTGTAATGACATGAAAGAGAAGTCTATATAGTTTATACAGTGCTGTGCAAAAGTTAAGACACCCATGCTGAAATTGACTAAAGGGAGGAATAAAAAACATATTTTGCCTTTTGTCTTAATGCCTTAATAATAAAAAAATAGGACATTAATTATTTTTTAATGCATCATGTATCGTAAATAAATACATTATATATAAATGTCTTAACTTATGCACAGCACTGTATACTCTAAATAGTAATAGTTTGTACAGTGGCTAATACTAATAATGTAAATGAAAAAGGTGAAAGAAAAACATGAATAATCCTGTTCAAGTACTGCAATAATCATGCTTGTGTTGATGGTTATGTCATCAATTTGTGACTCAATCTGTCCATTTCTTTCACAAAATCACCATTTAAGGAGTCATTTTTTCAAATGTTTTTTTTTGGGGGGGGGCTTCCTACGATCAACAGCACTGCTGCTGGAAAAAATTCTAGGGGAAACACTGCTAAAGGGTTCACCCACCCGTTAACACTACATACATTTGTTACCAACCATTTCATAAATTGTAAGAGCACATTTGTCGTCTATATTTTACAATGTTCTCTGAGCGACACTTTCTATGTGACAAAAAGACGGCTACAGGACCACTTAGCCGAGCACAGATATGCTGCAAAAACAGGAAACTGTGACTATGACAAAATACTTCAAAGAGACGCATACAGATAAAACTATTGTATTTATTGCCATGGGATTGACCATGTGCCCTTTACATCTAGGAGAGGAGATAAACAAAAAATATTAAACCAAAAAGAAAGTCGTTGGATATACAAACTGAATGCTATGACAGCCCCAGGATTGAATGACTCTATTGAAATGTTGGCTTTCTTGTAGATGCGATGAGCCATGTTTTTGTAGCTGTTTATCTATTTTTATTACATTACTGTGTTGATGAATTGATATGGACCCCACCCAGTGTTTGCTTGTATGTATATGTGATAAAGATAGATAGATAGATAGCTGTCTGAACACCTTGCCTGTAATGGATTTTGCCCTGATGAAGGTCTAGCCAAGGCCGAAACATGTTGGCAATTTTAGCATGATCAACTATGATTAAGCCTATTTTATTTAAAGCTTTTTTAACATTTTTTGAAGAGTGCCTTGGACAATCCATCCTTATACATATATGTTTTTTACCAAAGAGCACCTTCACAATTACTTTAACTTACCGCAGCCCTCCAAACTCGTTCCATTGAAGCTACTTTGAGCCTCCTAAATGGTGTAAAACAGTGATTTATTTGCATGGCTAGGCCGATGCCGGAGGCACCCCCTTTGAAAAACTGTTGGTAGCATCGGCTAACTACTGTAGAGACAGATTTCTGAGTGCAGGGGACAAGCCGAGATGAGCTATGAGACATACATTCACACTTGGTATCATGTTTCAACACACTTTAGATCAATATCACACCGGAATTCTCCTTTAACTTTACATTAGGATGTATGTTTTAGGAGACAGCACCTTAACTTTACATGAAGATGTACGTTTTAGGAGATAGCACCTTAAACTAGCTGGGAGAAAAATAGCTGGGCCTATAAAAAAGAATGGATAGAAAAGCCTGTGTATCTGATATGCAACAACGCTATCGCTGCTGAAAAGAGTATCATACCGCACTATGAAACGCAGCGGCACCTTCAAGGTGGCCTATCTGCTCCAAACAGAGGTACAAAAGCGCAATACTGAAGCGCTGGCCAAGGGCTATGCACAGAGTAGGCTAGCAGGATCCAGTGCGTTCTGGCGTTCTCTCATATTTGTTTAAGCACCCACTCGCAGGCTGATTGGTGAATAGGCTATTTGCAAATTGATATTGTAAAATGAAACATTAAAAAAAATCGGACTGACATAATAATTAGGCTGGGTCAAATAATTTCGGTGGCGGGCCAGTTTTGGGCGCCTTTTGCGATCCATTTTGTAGATCATAGTTCAAACTTGAGGTGTTTCGGTGATATTTTACTTCCATGCCGACTGAGCTAACAGGGAGGACTGTAAACCGCCCATTCAACCGACCGGGAGCTCAGAACTGCGTTAGTGTTTATTATCTCCATGACTACAGGGGGAAGGCAAAACTGTGTTGGTGTTTATGATCTCCATGACTACAGGAGGAAGGCAAAACTGCGTTGGTGTTTATGATCTCCATGACTACAGAAGTTCAGAACTGTGTTGGTGTTTATTATCTTAATGACTACAGGAGGAGTTCAGAACTACGTTGGTGTTTATGATCTCCATGACTACAGTTCAGAACTGCGTTGGTGTTTATGATCTCCATGACTACAGTTCAGAACTGCGTTGGTGTTTATTATCTCCATGACTACAGAAGGAAGGCAGGCAGAAGCCTACTAGGAAGTGTCTGTGGCAGTTTAAGGACAAGAAACGGTGCATCAAAGGGTCAAAATAGTAGCAGCCAAAGAGAATCAGTGGTGTAAAATAACAAATCTTTGGTGCGTCATGCTTGGTCCTTAACTCAGAGTGCCAGGAATCTAGACCATTGTTGATGATTTTTGTACAGCCACAGCATATTCTGTGTGCTCGATTAAAAGGTGAGACTTTAAGCTCTCGGTGGGTGCAAACTGTGTATTTCTACACGCCTCTGTTCCTGAGAAATCCCAAGCTGAACAGTGGCTAGTTTTCATCAAAATCGCTGTTTTTTTCTAGAAATGGAGATATAACGTCTTTCATGAAATATGAAGTGTTGCCTGTTACTTACTTGTGTAAACTTTCCGGGGAAGTGATCAGCGAGACTGCCACCTAGTGATAGACCCACGAAAATGACCTGGTTTTGACCTGACGTGCATGAGTCACTGATTCGACCCAAAGCGGCAACCGAGTTATGATAAAATGTCCAGATTGTGCGTTTTCATGAGTTTTCGATCGTCATATATTTAATTTCCATTCATCACAGAGTTCCCAAAATCACATATAAGGTGTGTTAGAGTGTCTAGTTTCGTAATTTAAAAAAAAAAGCTAAAAACATAATATTACGTTTTTTGGCACTCAACGCATTTTGGCACTCAATGAGTTAATAATTGCATCACGTTTAACGTGTTAACGCTGACAGCCCTAGTCCATACCACACATGTGGACTCGAGTCACATGACTTGGACTCGAGTCAGACTCGAGTCATGATTTTAATGACTTCAGACTCGACTTGATAAAATTCGGCATGACTTGCGACTCGACTTGGACTGGAATACTATTCACTTGAGACTTGACTCGGACTTTGCCTCTTTGACTTGTAATGACTTGGCATGTTTGGGGTGAACAAATACATTTCCTGATCATGGACCAGTCACCCCAGAGATGCTTTCACTTCCGCGAAGAAAAAAACAACACAGTGGACACAAACAGACAGAGCACAGTGACCAGTGCTGCTGTTACCACACACGCATCACGCACTGTGTGTAGGGCACCAAGAGACAGTGATCAGTGCTGCTGTTACCACCACACGCATCACGCACTGTGTGTAGGGCACCAAGAGACAGAGGAAGGACCAATATTAAATAAATATTAGCTTTACTGCAAACTGATTTGCATTCTTGTTAGAGAACGTTTACAATGTCAAAATGCACCAACAGCATGTTACATAAAGAGGATACTTTTCGGGTCCTCTCCATTAAGATCCAACTTGAACGTACATGTGTCTCAGCGCGCACAAAAGCGAAAGAAAACAAAGCTGGCTTGTCATTGTTGATGATGATTGATATCACCTTTTAAATATAAGAAACGTATAAAGGGAAATCATGAAGGAAGCGAAGACGAGATTAGAGGAAATTGCGGATTTATCTGGTTCTCACTACTGTTATAAACTGTGAGAGCCAGGGCACTTTGACATAGGCTGTTGTCTTTGCCTTTGTGTAACAGAACTGGTTAGTCTTGAAGTCTTCAATAATTCGTTTACTTGATATGATATTATGCCGATTGCATTTCCACTGAATTATTTTTGGAATCTGATCCCTTATCATACCTGTTCATTCTTACTCGTTGTTTTCGATTTATCGTGACTAAATTCAAGATGGCTGCAAACGCTAAACTTCGTGAAGATACTGTCTGTAAAAATCGTCTTGTAAGTAAACTACCAGTGCTTTTTCAAAGTTCTCAATGTCTCGTTTTAAATGTCAGGGCCCTCGGAAGTCTACCAATGAAGTGTGGAGATACATTGAGCCTCGTAAATGGTGTAAAACAGTGATTTATTTGCATGGCTAGCCCGATGCCGAAGCACCACCATTGAAAAAGCTGTTGGTAGCATCGGCTAACTAGCGCCAGATTTTGGAGTGCAGGGGACAAGCCGAGATGGGCTATGAGCAGGCAGATCAAAGTTTAGCCTATTCACTGCAGTAGACCTGCATCACTGTATGAAACATTATGAAAACATGACATTACATAGAACTGTAAATCATCTGACTATCTAGGCTATATATAACATTTATTTTATATTTGGCCTGTTATGAAATCATGTATTGAACAATTTAATCACAGCTCAGCTTTAAGAAACTCAAATAGCCTAGATGCATGCTTAGCATTTTGTGATCATTAAGGCTACTTTCACAAATTCTTAGTCAGCTGTACTGATTTACCAATATCTAGGCGATATTTGTAACATTTATTTTGTATTTGGCTCGTTATGAAATCATGTGGAACAATTTAAACACATTGTAAAACTTAAAGCCCAAATTTGGAGACATCCATATATGTCGAACTTTACTGCAAATGCAAAACTGGATTACTAGAACGGCTAACTGTACAGGGGACTGCTTTACACCTTTGTGTTCGGTAAGGTCTCCTGTTTATTCTGATATATGGTTTGTCATGTGTTAAAAGAAGGGTTCGTAAAGTATTACACCGAGATGAATGGGTATGGAGATCATGGGGCCTTAAAACCTTCAGTAGAATGTATGATTAAATTGAATTATATTATTTACTTTTCTTTGCGAACCGCTCAACACAGCAATTATCGGCAATTTTAAACATCGTTTAAAAGCTGAGAAAAAGCTCTTTCATGTGATACTTGTGATGTCTGTGTGATGAATAGGCTACTTCGCGAGTAGTTCAACTGAGAATGGGTGAATTTGGATGCAATTTCCTTCTTGCGCTGTCACTTTCTCCACTGCGTAAAAGACTAAATAAATTTGCGCTGTGAATGCTAAGATTATTTTGACAGGCCACAGGCTAAACAAAATTGCTATTAGTAGGACGCAAAGCAGAATATTGAAAGAAGGGGGCACCAAGGCCACCGTGGCCTGTAAACCTCTGATTTTCAAAGGGGCCTCACGGCCAACGCAAGGGGCTGCGACGGCCATGGCCGTTGTGAAATTCCTACCCTGGCTATGAGACATACGTTCACACTCGGTCTCATGTTTCAACACACTTTAGGTCAATATCACACCGGAATTCTCCTTTAATTAGTTTTTTTTTTTATCGTTTGACAGCCCTAATAAAAACGTAAAATATTTTACTAATGTAGCCTACAGTGGGTCCCAGTTAAAAATTGACACTTCATTCACGATCAAGGTGATTCACGCAGCTGGGTGAAATGTAAGTACAACTGCAGCCGCTTGGGGGCAGCATAGTCTGCTGTGGCGTTCCACAGTCGAACCGGACGGCGCATTCGACAGCAAGGGCTGTGATTGGCCGAGTTTTCAGCGTTTCTCTGTGTTTTTAGCAGCCCCTGCAACATGCTAGTCCACTGTAGCCTAAGCTTTGTACATAATGTTTAACATAGTTTTGGATTCAGTGGCAAGATTTCTTGATTGTACAGTACCTGTCTCTCAGTAATGTTTTAAAATGAGAGCTTCGTCAGCTGGCAGTAGGCTACTTTGTCGGTAGTCATGAGAAGTTCGCTTGCTAACAGAACATAAATATGCTGCTTTTTTTTTACTACACTAACGAGGTTGAAATATAGCCTTTGCCTACAGCATCTCCTTAACAGTAATGTTAACAAAATGACAGCATTCATATGACAAAGGAAAACAAATTCGGTCAGTCAAGACTGTGCCACAGCAACCAGTGTAGGCTACATTCCTACCCAATAGGCTACTCGAAGCAGATAGCGTTGTCTGACGGTCGAGTGGGTTAATGCATGAATATCCAGAACAGGTCTGCAACTTTCAGGCAGTTCTGAGTTCGAATCTAGGCAGGAGCAGAGCCATATAAAGGCCTAGGCCTATTGTTATCATTTTTTGCAAGGTGTTGCTCCTGGCAATACTTGTTTATAAGACGTTTGGTGATTAATTGATAGCTGTTTTTGGGACACGTTAAACGTTCTTTATAATGAGCGATCCGGGAGTAAAACGACTGTTACAACTATTTACAACTGTAGGCTACAATGATTGCAATACAAAATATGCGCGTGTTAGTTTAGTTAGTTTTGTGATTTTTTGCACTTTTGCCTCATGTGTTTTCAGGTTTGAGGGCTTTTTTGGCAAGATTGACCTTGGTAGACTCTGCATATTTTATTTCTCCGTATGGAAAATAAAGTCAATTTTCGACACACGTCTGTTATTAGTTCAGTAAGAAGTGTTGCTTGTTAAAACATGTGACTAGTGAAATTCAAATGATTTTAGAAATATTTAGCCAAAGCCAAAAGTGTTAGAGAGAAGGAGAGACTTCATGATTAGTAGATAGGTGGAGCTCAGATGTCTTCTTAATTTTCTTTATTCTTTAGTAAAAGGTGCAGAACATTATTAAACTTTAAAGACAGAATATTTTTCTTGACGCCTTTAGGCACAACTAGGCTACTTGTTGTTTTCTTTTACTCTGCTATCTATATATGGTTATCAGCACACAATGTTGGGCTAATTCACTAGTTATGGATATCACAAGTTTAAACAACGAAAACAGAAAGGATGGAGACAGCAAAGCTAGAGGAGTTATTCCAGATGGGCAAGAACAAGGTAGGCAATTGGTGTGCTTGTCAGAACATTAGATTACAGCTGTTTAAAGCCAGACGTCACGATACGCTAGAACAAAACTAAAGGTAACTTTAGCTATAGGGCTGTATCAATTTGTCTAAATTAATAGGTCATCGTAGACGTTGTTGTTGTATTATTGCATGTGGATATTGTTATGCTATGTAGGCTACTTTTTTTGCAATGCACAGACCTAAAACCGGGAAACGGACAAATATTGTACATGAATTTGTTTTTTTTGGGGTGGGGGTGGGTGGGTGGGTGCAATGCTCTCTCCATAGCTCTCTCTCTCTCTCTCACACACACACACACAGTACCACAATTTTAGTGGTGATATGTGTTATGGAAATTGTTATGCACATTATTGCATTGCATAACTATTGCATTACTGCAGTTTATTCTCATCAATGTCAGTCCATGAATGCATATTGATCAGTTGTTAACTAATACTGTAGGCCTAGAAGTTGCATTTGAAAATGTTACTGTTGTAGGCTGTTTGTTTTTTATTTCAGCCACACTGTTTTAAAGTGGTTAGGACCATTACACACCAATTTTGAATAAGCCATACTGCAATACCGATTTCATGGTTGCACCATGCACATGTTCGCCGATTATGTGGCCCTCAGTGACCTATAAATTCAATGATGTGGCCCTCTATGAAAATGAGTTTGACACCCCTGCTCTAAAATATCTGTCCTGGCCTGGTTGCACCGGATTGTGGCCAAACGACAGAAGCGCGGAGAACCCTCCTTTGTCTACCAAAAAGTGTTACTTTGTGCCCCGCGCTCCCCCACTGCTTGTGAAAGAAGAAGGGGGTGGGGAGGGGGCTTAACGTGAAAAAGCTTAATGTCCCAAAGCGGCAAAGTCATAATGGTAGGCTACAGGAAGTGGGGAGGGTATGGGATGACCAGAGCCGTCTTAGCTGTGCTATTCAGAAAGCATCTTATTGTCTTTCCAGGCACACAGCTCGTTATAGCCTATCGAGTGCCTTAGCAGATAGGCTCTGCTCTTTGGGCCTCACAGCGAACTCAACCCTCTTGTTGCTTGCAGTTTGTTAAATAAAAGCGATGCAGATTACATTATTTATTTCTGATTAATTATGTCTTTTTGCAACATCTGCTTGTTAGGCTGGGCTACTGTCAATGTCCTGTACAGGTATATGTTCAACAATTGCTGGTGTAGGCCTACAGGCTATAATCAATTAGGGACTGTTAGTTATTTATTTAAGGGGCTACCGGAGGAGTTTTGGGAGCGTTAGTCAAAAAGACGTGACCCTCCCTCGCCAGCAAGACATTTTTCTATGACCTCCAAAGTGATTGAGAAAAAGCGATGACCCTCCCAGTCCCAACAATTTAGGCTATTGATGCCTTCTGTCTACTGGGTCAATTTGGGAGCTTGCATGCTACGACTCCTTCCTTGAAATGCCTTGAAAAGGCTGTCGTTTGCACAATTTCACAAATAATCACTGGGACCGAAACAAACATGTCAACTTTTCCCGGGTTTATCACGTATTTTAACTTTTTCCTCGCTGTCTTAGGAGGAGCTGCAGGGCCGCCGCAAGGGGTGCGAGGCCCTGTAATGAACTTGACAGATGCATGAACTTACGTGCATGAAATCATCGCGATAGCTTACTTTTACACATAGCCAAGGCTACCGTCGGTGCATTTTAATAGTAGCCTAGTCTAATAAGCTACACCAGCTTGTCTTTAAGAGGGGAAATTGTATAGCCTATAACATTAGCTGAGTATTTGGCCATATGGTGTTTATCATAGGCTACATCATGAAACCAAATAGTGTAACAAAGGCGAACACTTTAACAGGGGAAATTAATTGGGCATGAATCATTGTGCTGAACGGTATTTGTCAATGCAGAAACACCGACATTCAAACTGTTGATAAGATGTGCACTATGGAAATTGGTCTGTAGGCTAACAATGTACTTGTACTGGTAAATGTTCAACAATTGCTGTACAGGCTATAATCAATTAGCTAAATCATTTGTCAAGCTGTTTAAATTAGTTGCTACATTCAAACGCAAAAGGTGCTTTGATATATTTTTTAGTTTTGAGCGTCGGCAAGCAGGCATGCTGCGGTTGCAATGAATGAGGATAATTGGTTTTATCTGCGGATTTATTTTTTGCATTATTTTAAATATGACTCGCTCCAGTCTCAACAGCACTTTCCACACGCATCTAAGTTCTAACACATATCCCCTCTTGCTTTCTCTCTCTCCATCCCTGCACACGGTGCTTTCTTAAAGGAGCTGCACCATCTTACAACAATTGCATCTACATTTTCATATTAGAATGTTTTGTCAAGTGTAAGCTTAAACTACCGTGATCAATTTAAGTTCCCGTGCCCCCGCTGAAAGTCTCATGCGCTTATCGTTACACTATCAAATCTATAAGTAACCGTGACAAATAGGGTATAAGATATATAAACTCAAGCTATTGTATTATCATATATGTTTGGTAATGGCTCAGCTTTCTCTGATTGTTCTACTGACTTGGAAAATGCATCATTACATTACATTACATTTGGCTGACGCTTTTTTAACCAAAGCGACTAACAACATGGTAAACAGTAAGTTTTAGAACAATTCTCACAATTTTAGGACAGTTTAAAAAACATTAGAGTACAGAAAGAATAACTGCGTCGGTGAGTGCTGTTTTAACAGTTACTTGTCAGTTTAAAAGCGGCTGGTGAGTGCTAGGATCAGTAAGACTTGTTGTAAGTGTTGCTATGAGTAGATGTTCTCTAAAAGAGCTGGGTCTTCAGGAGTTTTTGAAAGTGGAGAAGGATGTCCCTGCCCTTGTAGGAACTGGCAGTGTGTTCCACCAACGAGGAACAACAGATGAGAAAAGTTTGGATTGGCTTGAACGTGCGGTGGTGGTAGAGCTAGGCGTCGTTAGATCAGAGGAGCCTGTGTCTGGAGGTAATGTAAGTCTGTATGAGGGCATTCAAGTAGGTGGGAGCAGAACTGGAGACTACTTTGTAGGCAAGCGTTAGAGACTTGAATTTGATGCGGGGCCGCCATAGGTAGCCAGTGTAGCTGGATGAGCAGTGGGGTAACATGTACCCTTTTGGGTTGGTTGTAGACCAGGCTCGCCCAAGGCGTTCTGGATCATCTGAAGTGGTTTCACTGCTGCAGGCTGGGAGACCTGTCAGGAGGGCATTGCAGTAGTCGAATGTGGTTGAGATGACTATTGCCTGAACCAGAAGTTGGGTAGCATCTTGAGTCAAGTAAGTCCTGATTTTCCGTGTATGTTGTAGAGTGTGAAACGGCATGACCCGGGCGACTGAGGCAACATGATCTGAGAAGTTTAGTTGGTTGTCGAGAACAACTCCTAGATTTCTTGCAGTCCTGGTCGATTGAAACAGACAGGGGAGTCAAATTTGATGTTGATGTCGTGGTGTATGGTAGGTTTAGCTGGGATGACCAGCAGTTCAGTCTTTAGAGAGGTTCAGCTGGAGGTAGTGTGCCTTCATCCATGTAGCTATGTCTGAAAGGCAATCCGAGATCCGTGCTGAAACCAAGGGGTCATCAGGTGGAAAGGACAGATAGAGCTGTGTGTGTCGTCTGCATAGCAGTGGTATGAGAAGCGTCGCGAGCGGATAATCTGTCCCAAGGAGGTGGTGTAGATAGCAAAGAGGAAGGGGCCCAGCACTGGGCCCTGGGGACCCCTGTGGTGAGATGGTGAGGTGCAGATAGCTGACCAAGCCATGATAATGTTAAGCGGCGTCCTGTGAGGTGGGATTCAAACCAGGAGAGAGCAGAACCGAGATTCCCATGTCAGCGAAAGTGTAGAGAAAGGATACGGTGATTAACCGTGTCAAAGGCAACCGATAAGTCAAGCAGAATGAGTACTGATGACCGGCAGTGGCCCTGGCTTCTTTAAGGCTTCTGTTACAGACAGCAGAGCCGTTTGGGTAGAGTGGCAGCTTTTGAACCCAGACTGATTTGGATCCAGAAGGTTGTTCTGTGAAAGGAAGTCAGAGACCTGTTTGGAGCCTGTCGTTCAATGCCTTTGGATAGGAAAGGCAGGAGTGAGACAGGGCGGTAGTTCTCGACTTTGAGCAGGGTTGAGAGAAGCTTTCTTAAATAATTGGTGTTACCGGGCCATTTTGAATGCTGTTGGAAATGTGCGGAGGTTAAGAGGCATTGATCACATGTGTGATAGCTGGAGCCGATGGTCGGGCTGATGGACTGAAGTAGGCTCCGTGAGGTATAGGGTCCAGCGAGCATGTGGTAGGACGGCTGCATGTCAGGAGTCTGGACACTTCACTCGAGAGAAGCGTGAATGCGAAAAAGATGTTCCAGCAGTCCCTAGAGGTTGTAGGAGTCGCGGTATCTGAGTCAGATCGTTGAGTGGGCATGTAGAGAATTGACTGCTGATTGCCGCCACTTTGTTTGTAAAAAAAATGAGGCGAGGGTATCTGCAAGTAAGGCTGGATGGAGGAGGAGGCAGCTGAGGGTTGAGTAGCGATTTGAAGGTTGAGAAAAGTTTTTGAGTGTCTGTAGCGCTGTTGATTTTGTCATTGTAGAAAGCAGTCTTAGCAGCAGTGATGCTGGCTGAGAAGGAGGTCAGGAGTGTCTGGTAGTTTTGAGGTCGTCAGCTAGTCTGGATTTGTGCCATTTCCTCTCCGGCTCTGAGTTTGGTGCGCTGCGATCGGAGGGTATCATTTAGCCACGGATGAGAGTGTTTGGATCGAGCTGGCCTTGTGGTAAGAGGGCACAGCTTCCTCAGACACCGAGGTCAGTGTGGAGCAGAGCCCAGTCAGTGGCCTCATTAACCTCCAGAGAGGAGAAGGTGTTGAGTGGAAGTAGACCGGAGGCAACCACAGAGGAGAAGTGCGTTGGGGAGACAGGTTCCGGATGTTGCGGCGGAACGTGACCATCGGCTGAGGAGCCGGAGGCTGTTCTGTCAGGCTGACGTTGAACTGGATGAAGAAGTGGTCAGAAAGATGGAGAGGCGTCACCATGAGGAAGCAGTAAGTCAGTCGTATCAAAAATAGTAGTGGCAGAACTCCAAAGTGACACCTTGTGGTTGTTTGTGTCAACTGCAGTTTGTGCCATTTCTGCTGAGAAAATGGGGTGCGTGACTCCTGAAGGAACCCGTCCAAACTAAACGGGGACCCACTGTATGTGACGATTCTTCTCGTCACCATTTAGCAGGCAAATCTGTGGCCTAGCACAGTGAAATGCCATCAGTCAAATTATTACTCATCCTTACAGTGGACGCAGCAATTTGGAAAAACAATATATATTTGCTGCTGTGCTGAGTGTCTTTTAGCTATCCGTTTCGTACAAATTACTCAGGTATGCTCATGCGCATATTTCACAGGTATGAGCATGCATATATCGTAAAAGCTTTCAAGACAGAACCATTGAACATATTTTAATCTGTATTTATAAAAAAAATACTGTAGATTAGATTGATGTGTTAAAGTTATGATCAATAGTGGGATTATTAAGTGAAGAGTACCTGATGACTTGTTCAGGACTTGAAAAAGATTGGGACTTGGACTTGGATTCGACTTGGCTTTGATGTGACTTGGACTTGGACTCGGACTCGACTTGGCCTTCTCTGTATTTACTTGGGACTTGACTTGGACTTGACTACTAAGACTTGGGACTTACCTGTGACTTACCAAACAGTGACTTGGTCCCACCTCTGGTCCATACAGTTCATACTTCATATATATAACATATCTGACTAATGTAAATAAATGTGAGTCACCATATCTAGGATGCAAAGATCATTTTTAATAATGCATTCACATCATATGGATGAATGTAAAGATTTTCATTTTTAATAATGCATTCACATAATATGGATAAATATACTTCTCTTTAGACTGCCCCTCCACTAATAAACCTGTGTAGCTATAATTAGTGTGAGTGTGTCTGAGTGAATGAGTGTGTGTGTGTGTTAGTCCACAAAACCAGCTCACGCCACTAAAGAACACAGCAACTCAATTAGCTCCTGACCTACACACACTGAGGAACGTGTGTATTTGTGTGTGTCGCCTGGCCTTACACACACTCATGAACTCATGATGAGGGATGCGTGTGTGTGTGTGTGTGTCGCCTGGCCTTAAACGCACACACACAGGGCAGAGTTTGATATTGTAGTGTGTTTGTGTGTGCATGTTTGTGCGTGTGCATGTGTGTGCGTGTGCATGAGTGTGTGTGTGCGTGAGTGTGTGTGTGCATGCGTGTGTGTGTATGTGTGCGTGTGTGTGTGAGTGGTGTATGCTTTAGTGTGTGTGTAAGTGAGTGAGTGTGCGTGCATGCTTGAGTGTGTGTGTGAGTGTTAGTGCGTGTGTGTGTGAGAGTGAGTGTGTGTGTGTGTGTGTGTTTATGTGTGCTTGAGTGTGTGTGTATGCGAGTGAGTGTGTGTTTGTGAGTGAGTGTGTGTGTTTGTGTGTGGAAATGCGTGTGTGTTTATGTGTGTAGCTCTATAGCTCTGATTAGTGTGTGGGTGGGTGTTTGTGAGTGGGTGTGTGTGTGTGTGCCCGAGGTGTGAGTGTGGGTGTGTGTGTGAGTGTGTGTGTGTGTGAGAGCTGTTGCAGAAGGAGCTGAGCGAGGTGAGCCCTGCAGGCTGCTGGGTAATGGGGTCCATGGACGCTTAACTCAATCAGGGAGCGCACTGCTTGTGTGTGTGTGTGTATGTGTGTAGCTCTATAGCTTTGATTATTGTGTGTGTGTATGGGTGTGTGTGTATGGGTGTGTGTGTGTGTGTGCAGCCCATGGGTTCTTAACTCGATCAGGGAGCCCGGGGTGCTGCCGCTGAGTCTCGGCGCTGTGTGTGTGTGTGTATGTGCCGTTAAGGATCTTGATTTTATCAGAATTATAGAAAATGACAAGTGAACTCGACGTGAACCAGAGAACCGGACTGGAATCTCAGTATTGGCATTTCTTAATCTAGGGAGTCTACTGGCAGAAAATCAATACTTTTCACCAGGGCTCACACATACACACACACACACACACGCCAGGGCTCCTCAGATGCGGCATTCTTTCTCCCTATCTCACTTGTGCTTCCTCTATTACACACACACACACACACACCAGCTTGCTCTATTACACACACACACACACACCAGCTTGCTCTATTACACACACACACACCAGCTTGCTCTATTACACACACACACACCAGCTTGCTCTATTACACACACACACACACACCAGCTTGCTCTATTACACACACACACACCAGCTTGCTCTGTTACACACACACACACACACACCAGCTTGCTGTATTACACACACACACACACATACACTCCAGCTTGCTCTATTACACACACACACACATACACTCCAGCTTGCTCTATTACACACACACACACACATACACTCCAGCTTGCTATCACACACACACACACACATACACTCCAGCTTGCTATCACACACACACACACACACACTCCAGCTTGCTATCACACACACACACACACACACATACACTCCAGCTTGCTATCACACACACACACACACACACACACACCAGCTTGCTTCACACACACACACACACACACACTCCAGCTTGCTATCACACACACACACACACACACCCAGCTTGCTATCACACACACACACACACACTCCAGCTTGCTATCACACACACACACACACACACCCAGCTTGCTATCACACACACACACACACTCCAGCTTGCTATCACACACACTGACTCAAACTCAAACACAGTAAAATTCACAGGAAAGAGAAACAGAAAAGAGGATGAAAGAGGAAGAGGGAGGGAGAGAAAGAGAGAGAGGGGGAGAAAGAGAGAGAGGGAGGGAGAGAAAGAGAGAGGGGGAGGGAGAGAAAGAGAGAGGGAGGGAGAGAAAGAGAGGGAGGGAGGGAGAGAGAGAGGGGGGAGGGAGAGAGAGAGAGAGGGGGAGGGAGAGAAAGAGAGAGAGGGAGGGAGAGGGAGAGAGGGGAAAGGAAGAGATAGACAGAGGAAAACAGGAAAAGAGAGGGAGGGAGAGAAAAACAAAGATGCGGTTCAGAATAAAGGAGGAAACTAGTAACTGCAATATGCACTGGGTAAGAAGAGAGGTGTGTGTGTGTGTGTAATGCACTGGGTAAGAAAAGAGGTGTGTGTGTGTGTGTGTAATGCACTGGGTAAGAAAAGAGGTGTGTGTGTGTGTGTGTGTGATGCACTGAGTAAGAAGAGAGGTGTGTGTGTGTGTGTGTGTAATGCACTGGGTAAGAAAAGAGAGGTGTGTGTGTGTGTGTGTGTAATGCACTGGGTAAGAAAAGAGGTGTGTGTGTGTGTGTGTGTAATGCACTGGGTAAGAAAAGAGGTGTGTGTGTGTGTGTGTGTAATGCACTGGGTAAGAAAAGAGAGAGAGGTGTGTGTGCGTGTGTGTGTGTAATGCACTGGGTAAGAAAAGAGGTGTGTGTGTGTATTTGCGTGTGTGTGTGTAATGCACTGGGTAAGAAAAGAGGTGTGTGTGTGTGTAATGCACTGGGTAAGAAAAGAGAGGTGTGTGTGTGTGTAATGCACTGGGTAAGAAAAGAGGTGTGTGTGTGTGTAATGCACTGGGTAAGAAAAGAGGTGTGTGTGCGTGTAATGCACTGGGTAAGAAAAGAGGTGTGTGTGTGTATTTGTGTGTGTGTGTGTAATGCACTGGGTAAGAAAAGAGGTGTGTGTGTGTGTATTTGTGTGTGTGTGTGTGTAATGCACTGGGTAAGAAAAGAGAGGTGTGTGTGTGTATTTGTGTGTGTGTGTGTAATGCACTGGGTAAGAAAAGAGAGGTGTGTGTGTGTATTTGCGTGTGTGTGTGTAATGCACTGGGTAAGAAAAGATAGAGAGGTGTGTGTGTGTGTGTGTAATGCACTGGGTAAGAAAAGAGAGGTGTGTGTGTGTGTAATGCACTGGGTAAGAAAAGAGAGGTGTGTGTGTGTATTTGCGTGTGTGTGTGTAATGCACTGGGTAAGAAAAGAGAGGTGTGTGTGTGTGTATTTGTGTGTGTGTAATGCACTGGGTAAGAAAAGAGAGAGAGAGGTGTGTGTGTGTGTGTGTGTAATGCACTGGGTAAGAAAAGAGAGGTGTGTGTGTGTGTAATGCACTGGGTAAGAAAAGAGAGAGAGAGGTGTGTGTGCGTGTGTGTGTGTAATGCACTGGGTAAGAAAAGAGAGGTGTGTGTGTGTGTGTAATGCACTGGGTAAGAAAAGAGAGGTGTGTGTGTGTGTAATGCACTGGGTAAGAAAAGAGAGAGAGGTGTGTGTGCGCGTGTGTGTGTAATGCACACGGTAAGAAACAATGAGAGACAAAAGAATGAGAGATCTGGCAATGGAGAGAAAGTAAGCAGAGTGAAAGAAACAGAGAGAGAAACAAAGGGAGCCAGAGAGACAGGGAGAGGGAGAGAGAGAGGGAAAGAAAGGGAGGGAGAGAGAGAGAGAGAAAGAGAGGGAGAGAGAGAAAGGGAGGGAGACAGAGAGAGAGAGGGAAAGAAAGGGAGGGAGAGAGAAAGAGAGAGAGAGAGAAAGGGAGGGAGAGAGACAGAGAGTGCAAAAGATACCAGGTTGTAAGGGAAGAATATTTTACTAAAATCGGAGATATATGTCCCGAATTTCTAAAAACAAACATTGAACAAAAACTATCATTCCTACTGGGGGAAGTAGACAGTTGTGTCCACCTAGTTGCTGAGTGTTACATGATCAGTAACATAATAATCCATTATTATTATTATTATTACTATTATTATTCATATATATTTTTATTATTGTTGTATTGAATGCTTTGGCAACACTGAAATGTACATTCATGCCAACAAAGCTTGTTTAATTGAATTGAATTGAGGGAGAGAAAAAGAGAGAGAGAGAGAAAAAGAGGGGGAGAGATAATTAGAATTTTGATTTTTAAAAGCTCTTTATTACAAAACACACCATCACATTACCATAAAACCATCACTCTTTTTAGAAAAATGAAAATCAAAGAAAATAACCTGAAAATAATAATTAATTATCGACCAATGAGCATATTGCTCCACCTTGGCACCATTCAGCTTCAAAAGAATTAAAATCACCTTTTGTTTCATAAAAGTCAAATTATAATTTTACTCTTGATTTCACCAGGCGAATAAAAATGTCAATTACATCATGGTCAGAGTCTTTTTCAATCTTATTCTTCCTACTTATATAAATGGCCATCTTAGCATTCCCAAACATATAATTAATCATTTCAAACACTCAGCTTTGCCAGCAACTTAAACAAAGGTGGCAGTCTGAAACAATTTGAGTAGGCATGAAAAACAGTCTCTCTCCAAACAAAAAGGACATTCATTGCTTACATTTTGATTTAAAACAGAAATAAAAGAATTAACTGCCAAAATACCAGCAGTAACCTCCGTTGTAAATCCCCAGCTCTTTTAGTTAATGGTGGTTTGTATAGAGATTTCCACTCTGGTGGAACAGTACTTACTAAACCAAAAGTAGAACGCCAAGGCGTGTCAACCTTTCCATTTAGTCTGTCTTTATTTCTCACTTTAACACAGTTCTTGTAAAGACATTTATCATTGACTTTGCTAAAATCTATTTCTTTTGGAGGGGGCAAAAAAAGACCTTTACAATCACTTAATTTCGGTGTAAGTGACAATTCAGGAAAAGGGTCTTCTCTATCAGGAATCAAAACCCCATCAACATATGTCTTTATCATCTCTATCAGGAATCAAAACCCCATCATCATATTTCTTTATCATTTCTATCAGGAATCAAAACCCCATCAACATATGTCTTTATCATCTCTATCAGGAATCAAAACCCCATCATCATATTTCTTTATCATTTCTATCAGGAATCAAAACCCCATCATCATATTTCTTTATCATTTTGAGCTCACGTGATGTTAGTGTTGTTCTCTAGCAATGCAAGATCTTATCCACCATACGCAAGGACCTCACTCCCAAGCGCATAGCCAGTGTGGCACTGCCCCTAAGAGAGCCCGACACATCCACCAAATGACGCAAACTTGTAAGTCCAGTACTGCATAACTGGACTTACAAGTTAACTTAAGTGTTCAAGTTAAGTTAAGTTAAGTTACAAGTTAATTGTAACTGTTCAATCCAGGCATTACATTTGAAATGTCCGGTCTTGATCCATAGATTAGAGGCTTCTCTAGGAGCCAATGCAAAGAACCAGTCTCTTCCGCTCGGCTAAAATTAAATAAACCCCAGATCTTAAAAAGTCCTTGATAAAAAACAGGTAAATCAATACAATGTATTGCATGAGGATCCAGGAAAAAAAAATATTTTTTAAACCCAAACCACTCACATTATGCATGATTTCACAGGCCACAGGCCTCCAAACAAGATCTTCTGGCCCAGTAAGAAACCTCTGAATGAACTGAAGCCTAAAAGCAGCTGCTCTACTGGGCAAAAGGATTAAACCCTGGCCCCCTCCCCTCCCCTTACACCCCTCACCATTACAAAGGATCAAGTGACAGTCCAACTTAAGAAATTGCGCAGCAATAAAGCAGCTGGGCCTGACAGACTGTGCCCAAGGCTACTCAAGGCCTGTGCTGCTGAACTGGGGGAACCACTGAAGCACATCTTCAATTTGAGCCTACGCCTTGGACAAGTTCCAACACTGTGGAAGACATCATGTCTCACCCCTGTCCCTAAGAAGCCACACCCTAGTGAGCTTAATGACTACAGACCTGTCGCTCTTACATCACATGTGATGAAGACAATGGAGCGATTGGTCTTAGGCATGCTCAGATCCCAGGTGCATGCCATGCACTAGACCCGTTACAGTTTGCTTACCAGGAGAAAGTGGGTGGACGATGCTATCACTTATCTTCTACACAGGACACATTCCCACCTGGACAAGGGGAAAAGTGCTGTGAGAATCATGTTCTTTGATTTCTCAAGTGCTTTTAACACCATCCAGCCCCTCAGATTGGGAGACAAGCTCTTGCAGATGGGTGTGGACGCTCACCTGGTAACCTGGATTACAGATTACCTGACCGAGCGACCACAGTTCGTCAGACTGAAGAACTGTCTCTCTGACACTGTGATCTGCAGCACCGGAGCGCCACAGGGAACTGTGCTCTCTCCAGTCCTGTTCACCCTGTACACATCTGACTTCTGCTACAACACCGAGTCATGCCACATGCAGAAGTTTGCTGATGATACTGCAATTGTGGGGTGTATCAGGAACGGGCAGGAGGAGGAGTACAGGAGCCTGGTGGAGGACTTTGTGCAATGGTGCAAACTCAATCATCTTCAACTTAACACTTCAAAGACCAAGGAGATGGTGGTGGATTTCCGCAGGTCTAAGCCCACTCTGCTACCAGTCCACATTGATGGGGTCAATGTGGAGGTGGTTAGCACCTACAAGTATCTGGGTCTCCACCTGGACAATAAACTGGACTGGTCAGCCAACACTGATGCACTCTACAAGAAAGGGCAGAGCAGGCTGTACTTCCTGAGGAGGCTCTTGGTCCTTCAATGTGTGCAGTAAGCTCCTCAGGATGTTCTACCAGTCTGTTGTTGCCAGCGTCCTCTTCTATGCAGTAGTATGTTGGGGAGGAAGCACAAGGAAGAAGGATGTGGGGCGAATTGACAGGCTGGTAAGGAAAGCTGGCTCAGTAGTGGGAGCTGGACTGGAGTGCATCACTTCACTATCTGACAAAAGGACCCTGAACAAACTGATCAACATCTTGGACAATGAGTGTCACCCACTCCACAGCACTATTGTTAAACAGAAGAGCCTGATCAGCTGGAGACTTCGCTCACTGCCTTGCACAACTGACAGACTGAGAAAGTCATTTGTCCCCAGGGCCATTGAACTGTTCAATGCCTCACTTAAGGGAAGAGGAGAGATAGACTTCTCTGCATAGTCTGTCTGCCTCTTCATCCCCTCCATGTTTGGTACTGTCTGTCCACTAGCCACTTGTACCACTGTCTTTATACCTCACTGTTTGCGCGCTATATTAGCACATTAGCACATATGCATACCCCCCTCCATGCCACAGCCGAACTGTGGCCACACTTATACATTTTCTTAAATAGTTAAATATATAGATATATAGACTTTACTTTATTTCTGCATTGTTGCACTGTTGACTTACTCACTTTAATTAATAAAACCCGAATTGAATCCAAAAGCCTCTAACACCCCCCATAAATACTTATGCTCAACCCTATCAAAAGCTTTTTTCTTAATCCATGAAAAACAAATCCAAAATTCTTATTCAATTTACTAGAAACTTCAATCACATTTCGAACAAGGAAAATGTTGTCAAAAATTGACCTTTCAGGAATACAAGTTTGATCAACATTTATTATTTGTTTAATCACTTCTCTCAATCTAGTTGCTAGTGCTTTGGAAAACATTTGAACATCTATGCACAGGAGAGACACTGGGCGCCAATGCTTCAGGTCGTCAAGTCACCTTTTTTTGGTAACAGTGTCAACACTGCCCTTCGACAGCTCAGAGGAAGGATTCCTTATGTCAATCAAAGATCTCTATATGTCAATCAATTTATATGCTTTAATTAACTCAATAAGACACTTGCGAGAGGATGCATGAGGTTCTACATGATTTCTATCTAAAATATCAGCAGTAATCACCACCCAGAAAAAAAATCAGTACTATTGCATGCACTAACATCACCAAGCTTGTCCAAAAAACACATCCTCTCTACAGCTAAGGTAGGAGCATAAACACAAATGAGAACAAAAACATCATTTTCAAAAACTGCTTTTACTTTCAAGTCTTCCTTTAACCACCTCTTCCACATCATATATATGGAATATGGAAGAAAAGACTTTGAAAAGAGGATAGCAACACCTCCACTTAAGGACATATTGTGACTGAGTATGGCACGCCCATCCCACTCCTTCACCCAATCAACTTCATTAGTTAAGTCACTATGTGTGACTTGAACATCAATATTTTTCTGCTTAATTCATACAATTCTGCTCTTTTCCTCACGTCTCTGGCCCCATTCAAATTCAAAGTAGCGACTCTAACTTCGCTTATTTCAAAAAAAGAAAGTAACCAGAAAAAGACAAAGAAAATAAACATACATATTTTACTGAGTATAAGTATGAGTATAAGTATACTCTTTTGATCCCGTGAGGGAAATTTGGTCTCTGCATTTATCCCAATCCGTGAATTAGTGAAACACACTCAGCACACAGTGAAGTGAAGCACACACTAATCCCGGCGCAGTGAGCTGCCTGCAACAACAGCGGCGCTCGGCCCGAACCGGTGTAACTTGCTTGTTAATTTCGTGTCGCTGGCCCTTGTCGTTTTCGCGGTATTCCCGTTTCACCGTTTTTCAGCCCCATTGAAATGAATGGCGGAATGCTGGGCCTCTATGACATCACAGCACCTCATTACTTGCACCTGGTAGAGCTCTGCTGCTAGAGTTGATTACTTGCACCTGGCAGAGTTCTGAGCCATCTGGCAATGTCTAATGGGCTGGGCTGTCTGTGTATATGAAGGTGTGTGCATGTAACTTTTGACCTGTATGTCCGATTTTCATAAATGAGGTACCGTTGGAATCCTTGGATGAGGCCGAGTTCCATGCCCCTGATCAAACCCACTCTTGCAGTTCCTCGGAACCACAATTCTAGTTCAACTTGCGCACAATCTTAACCAAGTGAAAAATCTCTTGGTCGGTAAAACCTCTGGCCTCATTTGTCTTCATTAGATATTTGGCATCATCAATGAACTGTTGTATATTTGGAAATAATCCCCAATCTTACACGCAAATTTGGTAGTCTGTAAGAAATGGCTTATCTCCTGAATGGAGTACACGACAACTAACAGTTGAGAAAACTCTTGTGAACTTGATAAACTAGAATCAGTGGAGTAACCATCGCTCTCATGATCATTATCTATAGTTAGTGGCTCAACATCAATGTCTTTTTTCAATTGTTTTGTAGCTTTATTACTAGAGGGTTTCTTTCGTTAATTTTTGGGAACTTTGAAAACATTTTCCTCTCGGACCGTTTCACCGCCAGCCTCCTCTGCTTGTGTACCAGCTGCCATCTCATTACCCCACTCTGCAGCCACCATTACCCCACTCTGCAGCCACTATTACCCCACTCTGCAGCCACTAGGCCTGCAGCCACTATTACCCCACTCTGCAGCCACTATTACCCCACTCTGCAGCCACCATTACCCCACTCTGCAGCCACTAGGCCTGCAGCCACTATTACCCCACTCTGCAGCCACTAGGCCTACAGCCACTATTACCCCACTCTGCAGCCACTATTACCCCACTCTGCAGCCACTAGGCCTAGAGTCTCTGTAACCACTGCAGGTTCACAAGAACTGCTCTCGTTCATGATCACATCAGCTTGTGCTGGCGCAGCCAACATTATTTCAGACTCAGCTGTTTTATTTTATTTCAGTGGCTTTGTTTGATTCGGTCACTTTTTTGGTCACATTCTCTTTCTCAACACAACACTCAACACTTTCTCGGCACATTTAACTCTACCACTACAGACAGACAGTTCAGAAACATTTGCAGGTGCATCAGTTTGTTCCTTTTTGTTTGGGCAATCAAGGACCAAATGTCCATGTCCACCACAACCACGAGTCTGATGTTGCAAAAACATTGTAATCATAGCCATCAACATTAAACTTATACAGTTCGCTAAAATCACAGTCCTGTTTAAGAAACATATGCACCTGGCGTCTAAAAGACACCATATGGCTCAACAAAGTTGATTTGCATCCCACAGGTATTTTCTTAACTTTTAAAAACGGTGGCACGTTAGACAATGTGATGGGCTACTAAGCGGAAGAACAGAGGCAAGCCAACCTGTCAGGATCTGGCCCGGACTGTTGGAGTTTGTGCCACCCTGGTGGCCATTTTGTGTATTGTCCTGTGTTTGTTTTTGCCTGTTCCCCATGTGCTTTGTGTTACCTGCCTGTCATCTGTCTTTGTCTACGCCCCATCTCCTTATTTGGTCTGTGCTTCCTGACTTGTTTGTTTTCCCTCCATTTCTGCCACCTCACCTGTTCCCTGTTAGTGTCTCGTTGGTTTCGTCCAGTCCTCTGTCTTTCTGTTAATTGCTCTGTGTATTTCTACCCTCCTGTTTCTCTGTTCCTTGTTGGATCGTCTCTCTGTTTCACCTTGTCTTGTTTGTATGTATGTATGTATGTATGTATGTATGTATGTATGTATGTATGTATGTATGTATGTATGTATGTATGTATGTATGTATGTATGTATGTATGTATGTATGTATGTATGTATGTATGTATGTATGTATTTGAATGTTTGTGTTAAGAGTTAAATTGTTTTTGTCCGTAATTCTGCCTGGTGGAGTCTTGCATTTGGGTCCTCCTGCACAACCCTGACACAACCATCCATTAGACGACCCTTAACCAACACTAGACGTCCCTTAAACGCCATGCTGTCTGGTTAGATAATCAAGTTCTGATTTAGGAGTTGCCATACTACCCAGCTTCAAAATGCTGGCAGCAGACTCACCCCAACTCAATTAACAAACAATACTATTGGACAAATAACTATTTAAACAAACGAAAAGATAGAAAAGTTAGAATGTAAAGGGCACTCACTCAAGCCCGAGTCGGCCTTCAGTCACACTCACACTCTACACACACTTCCCGCTCAGAGAGAGAGAGAGAAAGAGAAGGAGAGACCCAATCAGTCCATATGATGCTCTCTTTCACTTTTTGTCTCCTTCTCTCTCTCTCTCCCTCTTTGTTTTGTTTCAACCTCAGCAACTCACCAGTCAGCCCCCAAGACAAACTCATTCAATTAGACACATTCCCAACCACACACACACACACACATACTACACACACATACACACCACCACAGAAAGAGAGAAAGAGGAAGAGAAATAGAAAGAGAGAGAGATAGACAAAGAGAGATGGAGAGAGAAAGAAGAAAGAGAGGGAGAGAGAGATGGATAAAGAGAGAAGGAGAGGGAGAGATGGACAAAAGGAGAGGGAGAGGGAGAGAGAGATGGATAAAGAGAGAAGGAGAGGGAGAGAGAGATGGATAAAGAGAGAAGGAGAGGGAGAGAGAGATGGATAAAGAGAGAAGGAGAGGGAGAGATGGACAAAAGGAGAGGGAGAGAGAGATGGATAAAGAGAGAAGGAGAGGGAGAGATGGACAAAAGGAGAGGGAGAGGGAGAGAGAGATGGATAAAGAGAGAAGGAGAGGGAGACATGGACAAAAGGAGAGGGAGATATAGAGATGGAGATATAGAGATGGACAAAATGAGAGGGAGATATATAGATGGAGATATAGAGATGGACAAAAGGAGAGGGAGATAGAGAGGGAGATGGACAAAAGAAAAGGAGAGAGAGATAGAGAGATGGACAAAAGGAGAGGGAGATATAGAGATGGAGATATAGAGATGGACAAAAGGAGAGGGAGATAGAGAGGGAGATGGACAAAAGAAAAGGAGAGAGAGATAGAGAGATGGACAAAAGGAGAGGGAGATAGAGAGGGAGAGATGGACAAAAGGAGAGGGAGATAGAGAGGGTTAGATGGACAAAAGGAGAGGGAGATAGAGAGATGGAGAGGGAGATGGACAAAAGGAGAGGGAGATATAGAGATGGAGAGATGGACAAAAAGAAAAGGAGAGAGAGAGGGAGATGGAAGAAAAGAAGTGGACAGTCCTTGACTTCTGGAGATAGATATCCACACACACACACACCCACATATCCACACACACACACACCCACATATCCACACACACACACCCACATATCCACACACACACACACCCACATATCCACACACACACACCCACATATCCACACACACACACACCCACATATCCACACACACACACCCACATATCCACACACACACCCACATATCCACACACACACACACACACACATATCCACACACACACACACTCACACACACATATCCACACACACACACACACACACACACACCATACAGACACACATATCCACACACACACTCACATATCCACACACACACACACCCACATATCCACACACACACACACCCACATATCCACACACACACACATATCCACACCCACATATCCACACACACACACCCACATATCCACACACACACACACATATCCACACACACACACACCCACATACTCATACAGACACACACCCACATACTCATACAGACACACACACTCATACAGACACACACAGAATAGCCGGGAGCTAAATTTAGCAGGGGTATGAAGAGACTGTTTGGGGGAAGACATTCCAATCAAAGTTTGTGTGTGTGTGTGACTGCATAGGGGTGGCCTGACTGTAGGAATTACACTGTTTTCACTCATTAATTTATGAAAACACACCCACACACACACACCCTCGGGAGGAATCCCAGCCTACGAATTCAATAACAAAATAAATCGTAATTAAACATTACCTCGATTAAGGCTACTTGGGTATGGCTTAAGGCTTGACTACATGGTGGTAGCGAAAATCGAAATCTGCTTTTGATACCGGTGCCGCTCCACAAAACAAAAAAATATCTTAATTTGCTGTCTATGTTATTGTCAGTGTTGGGGGTAACGCAACTACGCAAATCAAAACAGTGTCTTAATTTGCCCTACTTCTTAGCTGCAATGTGGTCAATTGACTGCTTGACATGTCATTTTTAATGAATGTCTTTGGAAATGTTTGTTTTCCAAAGTAAGAATTTCACCTTCGACAATGAATAGCTCATTACACTTGTTACTGTTAAACGTAGGCCTACCTGGTATCATTACAAACATTATTCTGTGTCCTAAAACTGGCATATTTTATGGCATTGTGTCATGTAAGTTTGTTGCAAAATCTAGAGAAATGTGTGAGGTGGTCAGCGGAGACAATTGAGACACACATTGATTGTGTTATTACTTGAACATTCCACACTATCCACAGCTGTGGTAGGCCTATCAGGGGCAGGAGGATTACTGTTAGCGCAGGCTTTATATACAATTCTTCAACAGAAGGCCTCGAATGTTGACTTGTTTGTGGAGCACTTTGCTTCGCTTCTGTAATCTCGGCTTCATTGAAAATGAGGGCTTCCCTCAATGACCCTCCGAGAATAAATAAAGGTTGAATTAATGAATGAATGAATTAATTAATTAATGCAGGCTTGCCCAAAAATAGGCTAAAGGCCCGTGGTTTGCGCAGCCTACAGTAAATAACAGACCCGCCAGAATGTGCGTTATGATGCTTTTACGAGCAAGATGTTTTTTGGTACCCTCACGACACTGCATGTTCTTAAATAACAATGATCATCAGTAATATTCACCATTAATTTGGGTAAATGGGCAAGCGTGACCACCTTGATTGGCTGATTGGCTGATGATTGTAACGCTGGCATGATTCCAAACACCTCCCTTTACGATGATGAGTGACAGGTCTCAGAATGCGTCGCTACACAAGGACGGAAGATGATGAATAACTGGGGCCGTGGGGCTATTCACAAAGGCTTTTATCTTACTACTAGGAGTAGGCTACCTAAATCGCACTTAAAGATTTTAGCTTGGTTTTCTCTTAAAAGTTATTCACAAAGCCTTTCAGACAACTTCTAAACTAGGAGTGAGTCTTCGTGGCTATGGATGACGTCATTACTCATGCACGAGCTTGACTGAAGTGACCACCTTGATTGGCTGACGATTGTAACGCGGGAATTCCAAACACCTCTCTTCCGATGATGAGTGACAGGTGACAGGTCGGAGAATGCATGCGCTGTGAAAAAATTAGGAGTCCTAAAGTTAGGAGTGGCACGGCCATTATTTTTTGGAGTTGCTCCTAAATTCGCCAGTTAGGGCTACGCCAAAGATGGTTGATTACGAAGATACTTCCTGAGAGGCCATTTCCTGTCCCTGGAAACTTATGCAAATAGGTTAGCAGTAGCCTACACGCCCCCGCACATTTATGCAGTGATCGGGCTCCCTTTTTAACATTGAGGTCTATGTCAGAATCCAAGAATTTCCCAGAATTTGTCAAAGCCTTATTTTTCTGAGCAATGGATGCACATTTCGGACACGGTATCATGATCTCCAAACCCTCCTCTCTATTTCAGTAGAATGTCGTGATAGAATGACCCTCCAGTCGGGAGAAAATCAACATTAATGAAGGTGTACACAAGTTTATTTTGTACTCGGCTTGTCTGGCGTGGAACCGAGGCGTTCAAACGTAAGTCATACGTCCAGTGACACCCTCTGTGCAGGCGGGGAACTGAACCAGAGCCCGTCTCTGACTGAACTCCACTTTGCCCTCATAGACATGAACTAGGACGACCCATCTTGCTACGCATTCATTATCTTTGGCTACGCATTCATTATCTTTGGTTAGGAGCTACTTTTAGCCTTAAAATTCTTTGTGAATCACGGCCCCTGAATAAAAAGGCCTAGCCTAAATGAATCAAGGGCAAAACAAATAGCCTAGTAGCCTAATGAAACAACATAATGGATTGATGTAGTAGGCTATCTTTGTAACATTATTAAATTATTCTGTTACTATGCCTACGTTTGCAAAATAGAACATTTTAATTTGATTCACAATTATGTTACATTTAATTTACATGTTGACAATGATTAGCCTATAGTTTTGGTTGTTGTTGGTGGCGTTATTGCATGTTAGTTATGCCTACAATGCAAAATTGCTTCCTCACGATTGGAAGCTCCTGTAGCTGCATGATTTCAAAACACGGCAAAATGCTGCAGGTTTGTGAATAGGTCTGTGAGTAAGGAGTCCTCTTGACTTGTTTTAAGCTGCCAGAGGTGGGAAGGTGTGATTTTTTGGGGGAAGGGCCGGATTAACTGGGCACAATTGTCTGATGGCCTCCCTTCCCCTCAGCCAACGTGAATCGGGTGGTTAGTTAATAGGCCTATCGTGAAGATTTTTCCTGCCATCTAAGGCAGGAGCGCATCTGTGAGGCCAAGCCTCACCAAGTAGCTCGTTTGTTTACAACTAACATTCCATTTAATTAAACTGCTTTATAGGCTATGCCGAAATAGTTTTCAACATTTTGAATATTAGTGTCGGGTGAATTGAAATGTTCTGAAAGTAGCCTTATGGCTGAAAGCTGCTTGGGATCCCCCCCGTCAAGCAATATAACCATACAAACGCGCTTCCTGCACTCATTGTTTCAAAAGGAGTAATTTTGGCTTTGTCAGAACTGAAGAGCTGTGGACGGCAGGGCACGGTATGCCCAATGAAAATAAATTAACGCAAACGCAACACAACACAGACCCAGCTTCTCAGTCACTGACATGAACGAAACACAGAACCCGCCCTCTCCGCGGCAGTCACTGACAGTAACCTAGAATAAATGCATGGGGAAAAACACTTCCCCATGACAAAGACATCGTAAAACACTGAAAGTTATTATTTTGTCACTAGCAACATACATCTGTCCTTTGTCAAATGTATTATGTTCCAAGTAGCCTATGCGTAATTCTGCTTCATAAAGTTGAACAAATACATTTGCTTATTTCACAGAAAATATAAATAGCCAGTTAGGGTCTACAGTGCAGAGTTGGTAAGTTATGGTAGGCCAACTTGGAGTGAACATACAAACAGGGGAAATACTTTCTCTTGTAGCTCAGTAGCCTTCAAGCTCGCCTTCAAGCAAGGAAAACGATGATTTGAAGACATCTGTTTCGTTGGAAGGGCAGGGGGTAGCAACAGGGCAACACAGAGACAGGCCCGATGGCAGGGCTGTTATGAGAGTATTAAAATATGGGATATTCTACGGGAAAACATTAAAACGGCAAGACAGCGGGGGAAAGTTAAAATACGTGATAAACACGGAAAAAGTTGGCATGCATTGTTTTGGTCCCCCATTGAACAATTTCTAGCAGGCAAGAGAGGGTCATGCAACTTGCAACTGAAGCACTCAAAATTCCTCCGGTGGCCCCTTCAATAAATAACGAACAGTCCCTAGATTGCTGCTGGGCTATATGTCTTGGTTCATATCTGTTAACAACTCGTTGCCATCAAACGCATAGCCCATCTCGCGGTTGCATCCATTACAAACAAACATGCAATGTGAACATCTGGGATTGGGGAGAGCACTAAATGCTCTACTGAATAAGCACGAAGTCAAACCTTTAAATGATAAACACTCTTTAATAATCAAACAAATAAACCGCTAATGAAGTAAACTTGTGACCTTATCGCCTGTAACTCCGTGATAACAGGGCGAACAGGAAGGCATTTTATGAGCAAAGGAGGTTAATATGCTCTATATTTTTGTCCAAATGATGTCTGTCTATCATCGTTGCACCTCGAGAAAACCAAAATGTTTAATTTGTCCTGCGTTTCTTCTACGGCTGCAAACGGGATTCACTAGCAATTAACCAAATATTTCTTTATTAGGGCAGGGCAGGCATATTTCTGGCTATTAAATTATTTCTAAACCAGTCTGCTAAAGTCTGTAGTGAAGTCTGTGTAGGGTTTTCCAGGCTCCATTTCTTTTCGGAGACACCCTGCTCACTTGAGCCATCTTGTTTGGGTTGTTGCAGCGTCTCACTGGAAAAATACAAATTAAAGGGAAACTTGGCAGGATTTCCCCCTCTGCTGGAGAAATTGTGCATTATGCTATTTCAAACTGTGGGAAAAGGTAACGATAAAGCACATGGATTTGTTTACAAGCTAGCGAACGGTTAGCATAGGTTTGGCAGAACTATGTGGATGTTACAAGGTAAGAAACACGATTTAAAACGAGTTTCTTGTTTTCTCACTTCTCTTTCGGGGCCGGTAGTCTCAATGTTGCAAGGTTGGTTTTCCGCCTGGGACGCTTTTAGAAGCAGCGGGAAAGTCACCATTTTCACGGAACAGGTCATTTAACCATCCAAATGATTTCTAAACGGGTTTATTACGTTGAAATAGTTGCCAAGTTCCCCTTTAAAGTCGCGTGATACCGCGTGATCCCACGCGCGGACCGTGAGTGAAGCTGGCCAAGTCGAAGCACTGTCCACTGTACTTGAGGCTCTCCCCTCTCTCTCTCAAGCCATTTTGCTGTTTCCAGGCGTTAATTGTTCACAAAGACTGACGTAACTGATGACTATTTAAAAACAGGCTGCAGTTGGGTAAAGGTGCAGGCTGCCTGTCGCCAAGAGCTGAAAATGGCAATTTGCATTTTCCGTGTCATGCATATGCATTCATAGGGAGGTCCAGGGGTATCCGCGGTATTTTTTCAAAATTAAACGGGTTTCCACGGTATATGGTGCATTTTTTTTTTCATGCATAATCAGATGTTCACAGCATTTTTTCTACAGGTTGAGAGGAATTGCTGCAGTACATTGACTAAGGATGGTCTATTTTACTGTCATGATGTAGAATAACCACACACTGACTAGTGGTAATGCAGTTTTGCATGGCCCCAGAAAATGATGCTGTTTACAAAGAGCTTCACCATGATTCTAATGAAGAATCTAATCAGAATGCAAAGACAATTGCAGTCAAAAATACAGAACTTTTTACTGTACAAATTTCATAAACATCTTGTATAAAACCAATACAAAAAAGTAGTGCAACTTGCAATAATTATACTTTTTTGAAAATTATACAATTTAAAAATAAAAACCTCTCTGCTAATATGCTTACTCTGTCAAATAGGCCTATCGGAAACATGCCTTAATTTGTGTGGTTTTACATGGCGTTAGTGTAGGCTAACGTTACCTTCATGTGGATGATGTCTTGTTAGCCTGCCATGAGCCGGTTCGTTAAGCTAGGCAAAACATTAACAAAAAAAAAGTTTTTTTTGCACTGATGACAGTCAGGATCATTTCTAACCCTCTGTGTGAGTGTGTGTGTGTGTGCGTGCATGTGTGTGTGTCTAATAGGGCTGTCAATCTTCTGCCATAACATTTTTAATAATCATTATATTTGAATATTTAATGCTCAAATTTTGCCTATTATTAATATTTACGATGCATCTCAATACACTGTATAAACGGGCTTATGCATTGCCAATGCCACTATAAACATGTAATTGACTTGTTATATTGAACAAAAGCTCAGTCTACCAACGATATCTGTGCAACTTGAGTGGTTTAAATTTTTTTGGGCAGACGCGCACACACACTGACTGAACTCCTATGTGTGTGTGTGTGTGTGCGTGTGTATACCACTAGCACTTTATTGAATGCCTCTATGTTTGATGATGCCAAATTAGCAAGTATTTCCTGATTGGGGAAACGTTTGCTTTCTTTTTCTCTATCGGTCCGCGATTCCATGAACCGTTATGCCTATCAGAGAAGTGACAGAGAGCACCGGACATAGCCAAGAGGAGGGAGGCAAAAACCTAATGCCTATCAGAGAAGTGACAAAAGCACCGGACATAGCCTAGAGGAGGGAGGCATCAGAGAGCACCGGACATTGCCTAGAGGAGGGAGGCATCAGAGAGCACTGGACATAGCCTAGAGGAGGGAGGTAAAAACCTACTTCTTGCCTGCTTTACCACAGGATATAGCCTAGAGGAGGGAGGTAAAAACCTAATTCTTTCCTGCTTTAGCTGCGCGGTTCCTCGTCCTCAGACTGTTTCCTACCCAGCTTGTCAGGGTGTAGCGTTATCAGATGTGAACTCAGGCTGCTTGTTGCTACATATGGTGATCGTGGGTGCATAAACTAAAGTATATTTTTAGGCTTTTATGCCTTTAATCAGACAGGACAGTGGAGATTGACAGGAAGTGAGTGTGAGAGAGTCGGGGTGGGATCCGGAAAGGACCACGGGACGGGAATCAAACCCGGGTCTCCGGCGTACGGTGCAGGTGCCCCAGCCAGTCGCGCCACTGCTGGGGCTGGGTGCATTGCTTCTGCCATATTTAGATTGTGCATTAGACGTGACTAAAGCATTTTGTTTTCACATATTAAGCTAAAGTTAGCCAACACATTAAAAAAAATACAAAACACCACATTCAATAGTAATTTCCAAAATTAGATTAGTATTGATTTTTAAATATTCAATTTAAATTTGTTCCAACAGCCCTAGTGTCTATGTGTGTGTGTGCCTATGTGTGTGTTGCATCGTCTGTGTGTGTGTGCATCTATGTGAGTGGAGTGTGTGCGTGTGTGTGTGAGCCTGTGTGAGTGTGTGTGTGTGTGTGCATGTGTGTGTGTCTAATAGGGCTGTCAATCTTCTGCCATAACATTTTTAATAATCATTATATTTGAATGACAATGCTCAAATTTTTGCCTATTATTAATATTTCATTTATGCATCTCAATACACTGTATAAGCGGGTTTTGCATTTCACAATGCCACTATAAACATGTAATTGACTTGTTATATTGAACAAAAAGCTCAGTCTATAGCGATATATCTGTGCAACCCAGTGGTTTTAAATTTTTTTGGGCAGGCAACACACTGACTGAACTCCTATGTGTGTGTGTGTGTGTGCGTGTGTATACCACTAGCACTTTATTGAATGCCTCTATGTTTGATGATGCCAAATTAGCAAGTATTTCCTGATTGGGAAACGTTTGTTTTCTTTTTTTTTTTTCTCTATAGGTCATTCCATGAACGTTATGCCTATCAGAGTGGACGAGAGCACCGGACATAGCCAGAGGGGAGGCAAAAACCTAATGCCTATCAGAGAAGTGACAAAAGCACCGGACATAGCCTAGAGGAGGGAGGCATCAGAGAGCACCGGACATTGCCTAGAGGAGGGAGGCATCAGAGAGCACTGGACATAGCTCAGAGGAGGGAGGTAAAACCTACTTCTTGCCTGCTTTACCACAGGATATAGCCTAGAGGAGGGAGGTAAAACCCAATTCTTTCCTGCTTGCTTCTGCGCGGTTCCCTGCCCTCAGACTGTTTCCCTACCCAGCTTGTCAGGGTGAAGTTATCAGATGTGAACTCAGGCTGCTTGTTGCTACATATGGTGATCTACGTGGGTGCATCGCTTCTAAAACATATTTTTTGGGCTTTTATGCCTTTAATCAGACAGGACAGTGGGATTGACAGGAAGTGAGTGTGAGAGAAATTAGGGGTGGGATCGGAAAGGACCACGGGGCCGAATCAAACCCGGGTCTCCATGCAGTGCCAGGTGCCCCAGCCAGTCGCCCACTGCAGGGGCTGGGTGCATTGCTTCTGCCATATTTAGGTTGTGCATTAGAAGCGTGGCTAAAGCATTTTTGTTTTCACATATTAAGCTAAAGTTAGCCAACACATTAAAAAAAAACTCCCCAAAACACCACATTCGAATAGTAATTTCCAAATTCGATTAGTATTGATTTTTTAAATATTCAATTTAAATTTGTTCCAACAGCCCTAGTGTCTATGTGTGTGTGTGTGTGCGTCTATGTGTGTGTTGCATGCGTCTGTGTGTGTGTGCATCTATGTGAGTGAGTGTGTGCGTGTGTGTGTGCGTCTGTGTGAGTGTGTGCATGTGTGTGTGCATCTATGTATTTGTGCGAGTGTGAAGTATGGCCATTTTATTAGTCTTCAATGTCTTGGTTTGTTGGAAGTCTGTGTGTTATAAAATAGAAGTCAAATACAAATGAAGTTCCACTGTACATTTATATTCACCCATATCAGACCAAGCAGGTTGTGTGGTAGTGTGTGTGTGTGAGAATAGAGAAATGTGTGTGAGTGTGAGAGTCATCTGCCAGTCTGGGTGAGTGCCTTCCTATTTTCATTTCAGTCTTCCTCCACTACACACACACACACACGATGCTCAAAGTGACATTTATCCGTGTTAGGAGAGGGATCGGCAGGTTGCCCTGCACTTGACTCGGGATTCTACTAACACCTCCTCCCCCCCGCTACCACATCGCCCCTCTCTCTCTCTCTCCACTCCTCTCTCTCTCTCCTACCTCCTCTCTCTCTCTCTCCACTCCTCTCTCTCTCTCTCCTCTCCTCTCTCTCCACTCCTCTCTCTCTCCTACCTCCTCTCCCTCTCTCCAACCTCCTCTCTCTCTCTCCTACCTCCTCTCTCTCTCTCCATACCTCCTCCTCCCTCTCAGCCTCCCTCCTCTCTCTCTCCTGCCCTCCACTCCCTCTATATATCTCCTGCCTCCTATATATATATATATATATAAAACATATATATATCCCACCTGCCTCTATATATATATATATATATATATATCCCATATATATATATATATATATATGTCTCTATATATATATATATATATATATATATATATATATATACTATATATATATATATATATATATATTGCAAGCAGAGCGTCCAGGAGGAGGAGCATCCAGGAGGAGGAGGAGCATCCAGGAGGAGGAGGAGGAGCATCCAGGAGGCTTTTTCATTGTCTACTCCCTACGGACCCATAAATTAGTGACTGGACGCACGGCTACAGGCGGCGAATGAGAATAAGCCGGCTAGAAAGAGCGACCGTCCATCAAAGTCCATTCAGAGAATGCTCCGGTGTGTGTGTGGACGCATGTTGGGCCAAATTAATGCATCACAAAAGGGGCCGTTTACTTGATTGATGGCTCACTACCATGGAGACCCTGAGACAGAGTGTGGGGGTGACTGTGTGTGTGTGTGTGAGAGAGAGTGATTTACCTAGCGCTTTCTCGTGAAATCATTTAACTTAATTTAAGAAAAAATGTATTTATTTTAAGACATCTCATCCTGAAAACAAGCAACTTTGTCAGCCAGTGCGTTAAGTAAATTTGAAAAAATATATCAAAATAAGTCAAAGTCTTCTTAAATTTAGTCAAAATGATCTTTCAAGAGAGCGCTAGGTAAGTCTTTTCATACTAAAAACAATGCCAAATAGATGTTTTGATCTTATAAGATTAATAACACTTGGTTAGATTTCATTTTTTGCAGTGTGTGTGTGAGTGAGTGTGTGTGAGTGAGTGAGTGTGGGTGGGTGAGTGAGTGTGGGTGTGTGAGTGTGGGTGTGAGAGTGTGTGTGTGTATGTGAGCGTGTGTGTGGGCGTGTGTGTGTGGGCGTGTGAGTGTGTGCGTGTGAGTGTGTGGTATGTGTGTGTGTGTGTGTGTGTGTATGTGTGTGTGTGTGTGTGTGTGTGTGTGTGTATGTGTGTGTGTGTATGTATGTGTGTGAGTGTGTGTGTATGTGTGTGTGTGTGTGTGTGTATGTGTATGTGTGTGAGTATGTGTGTGTGTGAGTGTGTATGCAGGTGGGGCTATTATTATGGCACTTGGGGACACTAGAGTTGTGAGTTGTCTGCGTTGAACCGGACGGAAATCATAAAGGTTCTTCGACACGGACGGAAATCAAAAAGGTTCTTTTTAAGTGTGTGTGTGTGTGCGCTCTTCTGTTCTTCTACACATGAGAACTCTGTGTGTGTGTGTGTGCGTGCGTGTGTGGTGGTTAGATAATTGTGTGTACAGAACTGTCAGATTTGGTATGTATGTGTGTATGTGAGTGGGTGTATAGTATAAGTATATATACTCTTTTGATCCCTGCATTTATCCCAATCCGTGAATTAGTTGAAACACACTCAGCACACAGTGAACACACAGTGAGGTGAAGCACACACTAATCCCAGCGCAGTGAGCTGCCTGCATCAACAGCGGCACTCGGGGAGCAGTGAGGGGTTAGGTGCCTTACTCAAGGGCACTTCAGCCGCGTCCTACTGGTCGGGGTTTGAACCGGCAACCCTCCAGTTACAGGTTCAAAGCACTAACCAACCGGTAGACCCACAACTACACAAATAACCAGCAGGCATGGCCAACTGCCCCGAAATTGCTGCAGCAAGCCGGAATCGAACCCCGGTCTCCTGCGTCGTAGAGTGACATGTTACGGACTGAGCTACATTCCTGTGTGTGTGTGTGTGTGTGTGTGTGTGTGTGTGTGTGTGTGTGTGTGTGTGTGTGTGTGTGTGTGTGTGTGTGTGTGTGTGTGTGTGTGTGTGTGTGTGTGTGTGTGTGTGTGTGTGTGTGTGTGTGTGTGTGTGTGTGTGTGTGTGTGTGTGTGTGTGTGTGTGTGTGTGTGTGTTACCTCAGAGCTTGTGGAACTCTCTCTCTGGTTCTGTCGCTCCAGGCTTCCCACACGAGAGCAGAGATGAAAAAAACGCTGTTTTGAGCTTCAGTGTAACTAGCGTGAGAGAGGCGGAGTGTGTGTGTGTGTAAATGGGGGAGGGGAAATATGGGTCATGCATTAAATCTTTGGGGTCCCTCTCCTAATATTTACCTCAGTGGGGTATTCAGTGGGGCTGTTTGCGGGGGAACTGCGAGCGCTGTGAACTGCAGTCGAACTGCAGGAGTAGGTGCACACAGAGGGTGCAGTCAAACCGTACTCACACACACACACACACACGACCGGCACACAGCACAACGCAACGCAACGCAACACAGTGCAACACTAAACAGCGCAACACAGCACGACACGCACACAACACAGCACAACACAACACTAGACAGCGCAACACAACACAACACCACACGCAACACACACAACACCACACAACACAGCACACACAGCACACACAGCACAACACAACACTAAACAGCACAGCACAACACAACACAACACAACACAACACAAAACAGCGCAACACAACACAGCACACCACAACACAACACACACAACACCCAGGGTTGGGTCAGATTACTTTGAAATGTAATCCATTACTGACTACAAATTACATGCCAATTTTTGTATCAGTAACGTAATCAGTTGGATTACCAAAAACATGTAACGTAATCTGATTACTTTAGGATTACTTTTAGATTACTTCAATACATATGTCCCTTAAGTAAAAGACACCACCACTGAATTGATGAAGTTGAATTATTTCATTACATCTAAGAAATCTCTTTGCTCTGAGTAAAGCATTCCTGTGTGAATTAACTGATCTTTTCCTCCAAAAATCTTAATGTAGCCCCTTGTTTTAGTGTTACCAGTGTCACCAGGTCCCATTGTCTGAAAAACAACCAAAACTAATACATTTCTATAGCTATTTTCCACTTTGGGGGTGGTGTTTTGGTGGTTGAAATGTTCACCCCATCCCAAAATTGATCACTTAGTCATCATGGATGTGATAATGGATCACTATTCTCCAAACATGCACAACTCAGCTTAACCTTTATAAGGGCACACCTGGACAATGAATTTAGCTTTCACTGGATTTTTTTGACCCAGGGGCATGGCCTGAGATTAATTGACACCATGTCCATTTCAATTGTGGGGGTGAGAAAATTATTCCTTTGGGATGTTTTTCAACCAGGGGGACCTGGTGACTTTCTCAAAGTAAACGGTAACACTAAAACAAGAGGCTACATTAAGATTAGGAGGAAAAGATCAGGCAGTGTGCCGAGAGACCTGCCCAATAGTAAATAAGTTAGTAAGTAAGTATAGATACTCTTTTGATCCCGTGAGGGAAATTTGGTCTCCCAATCTGTGAATTAGTGAAGCGCACACCAAACCGGAGCGGTGAGCTGTCTGCTACAGTGGCGCTCGGGGATCAGTGAGGGGTTAGGTGCCTTACTCAAGGGCACTTCATCCGTGGATGTGGGCATGGGAGAGCAGTGCTCAACCACTTCCCCCACCCACATTTTTTCTACTGGTCGGGGACCAAACCGGCAAGCCCGAAGCTTGTCAAATTAAAAGATAGCTAGGCTATCACAAAAAAGTTGCATTGTCTGCATGATAAAATGTAATCAGGTAATCCCCAACAATGTAACTGTTATCTGATTACACCATTTTTTAATTGTAATCTGGGCTGATTATAGTTACTTGATTTTTGTAATCTGATTACGTAATCCAGATTACATGTAATCCGTTACTACCCAACCCTGACCACAACACAGCACAACACAGCACAACACAACACAGCACAGCACAGCACACTCACTGACGTGTTGCCTGAACACCAACCGTATGGACCACAGAGCGGTAGCACAAAACCAATACGTCTTACAAGGCGAAAACGCAGAAAGGCTAGATTCAGCGCTAGCTATCAAGGTAATCTCTCTGATCTAGAAAATATGATTAGGCAAATTAGGAAAGAAACTGACCAGGAATTGAATCGTAATGTTAAACCAATGACCTTGCAACCTACTCTTGAATTGAGTTCACCTGAAAGCGTGGAAGTGAATGAATGTGCTGAAACAGATGTTGAACAATGTGCTGGATTACTGAACCAGATTACCCTGACCTCAGGAATACTTGATGATTATTGAATGTGAATAAAAGAATGGAAAATGAACCATAACTGCAAACAATGACCTCATAATAAATACTAAAGTGCAATGAATGAAATGTATCATTACAAGTATTTTAGTAGCCTGACCTTGTAAAGTCTAGGGAATTATGCATGTAAAGAATTGTATGTCTCAAAACTGTGAAATGGGTAAAGTGCCTTAAACTGTTTAAATGAATGTATTCAGATTGCATTGTGTGAAAAGTAATGCCATAAGTGTTTGTAACCTGTAAGAATGTAACCGATCTCTCTTGATGACTGTAAAAGTGTATGTTGTTAAATGTAATGTGTCACATTGTTATAATTGTCATTGAATGTAAACTGTTTGTGTAACCTCTGGAAACTATCTGTAAACCTGAATGTAATGTAGCATCTCCGAAATGTAACCCGGAGAAGTAGTGTGTGTCATTTTAAATTGTTGGTTAAGATCAGTGACTTCTAGAATGTATTAGCTACTGTGAGAATTTTCCCAGCTACTGTGATAATATTCCCAGCTACCGTGAGAATATTCCCAGCCATCGTGGGAACTTCTAGAAGGTTCTAAACTGTCGTGGGAAAATAGGATTGATTTGTCTCAGGAATGTGTGGGGGAGGTCAAGTCCACCTAGTATAAATAGGATTGATTTGTCTCAGGAATGTGTGGGGGAGGTCAAGTCCACCTAGTATAAATAGGATTGATTTGTCTCAGGAATGTGTGGGGGAGGTCAAGTCCACCTAGTGTAAATAGGATTGATTTGTCTCAGGAATGTGTGGGGGAGGGCAAGTCCACCTAGTGTAAATAGGGGCCGAACTAAACGATCGGGCGGCTGCTTCTCTTTTCTTCTACTGCTACGTGCGTTTTGCTGTTACGCTTGATTGTCAGGATTCGTTGTCGGTACTTCGTTGAGAAGCAAAGTGTTGGAACTTTGTGCCAGGCTGAAGCCGCGGACCGTAACTCCGCACCACCTGTTGCCGGGATCGCACTGCTACTCCGACAGAGAGAGACTGCAGAACGACAATCAGCGGATTTTTCCCTTTTTGAGGACTTACTTTTTTTTCTTATATACCCCTTTTCTCCATTTGTGTATTACTATTGTATTCTCTTCTCCGTTTGTGGATTTACTACTTTTATTGTACTCTCTTTTGTGGATTTATTCTTTTTAAACTTTCTACAACATTGTAACCTGCAAGTGGATATTACGCTGCATTTTGTTAACATCACCAAAGTGCTGAAAAGTAAAGAACTCATTTAACCTTGGCATCCAATTCTTCAAGCAGTATTTTTGTCTTTTCTTGGTTTTTCTACGAATTCCAGCAGGAGGGTAAGATAACTGGTTTCTTCTGTGGTTATTCATCTGCTCTGTCTAAGACTTGGGTTAGTTGGACTTTAGTACTGCAGGACGGTAATAAAATCTCCATCCTTATAAAACCTGAGCAAGAAGTAGCCTATAACCTGTGTCTCTAGATAAACTCTAGGGTCAAACATCTTTGCACGTTAGCCAGCTGTTAGAGACCTAGGCATAGTAAACTCCTTATTTCATAAACATCTCAATAAATCCACCACGGAAGCCTGATCAACTTCAAAGGGGATATTATAAAATAGGAGTAATAGGTTATCTGCGCCGCCAGGGGAAGGCGTCTTTGACTTAGCTCGACAGTAGGTCCCTGCTACCTGCAATAACCTCTAGGGGGTATCGTGGGTCTTAACTGCCTGGGCCTAAGGTTACGTCTGAGAAACGGCTGACGTTGACTAGGTTCTGGGGGTTACCTGCAGGGGGCAACACAACACACACACGCACTCACACACACACACACACAGTTCAACCTCTGCACTCACACACACTTAAACTTCTGCACTCTCACACACACACACACTTCAACCTCTGCAGTCTCTCACACACACACACACACAGTTCAACCTCTGCACTCACACACACTTCAACCTCTGCACTCTCACACACACACACTTCAACCTCTGCACTCACACACACACACACACAGAGTTCAACTTCTGCACTCTCACACACACACACACAGTTCAACCTCTGCACTGTTAATGTGGAGGGAGGTACTCGCCACCTAAAGTTTACAACCATCTCTTTTGTTTGAGTGTGTGTGTGTGTGTTTGCTTGTGATGTTTATATACAAATGAATGCATCCACAGAACATCCACTTCCTGTAAGTGTACAGTATTTCCTCTTGAAAACTATGATATCATTAGGCGTGTAGTATAACAGCTTGTAGCATAAAGGGTTGTAGTATAAAGGCGTGTAGTATAAAGGGTTGTAGTATAAAGGCGTGTAGTATAAAGGGTTGTAGTATAAAGGGTTGTAGTATAAAGGCGTGTAGTATAAAGGGTTGTAGTATAAAGGCGTGTAGTATAAAGGGTTGTTGTATAAAGACGTTGTAGTATAAAGGGTTGTAGTATAAAGGGTTGTAGTATAAAGGGTTGTAGTATAAAGGCGTGTAGTATAAAGGGTTGTAGTATAAAGGGTTGTAGTATAAAGGGTTGTAGTATAAAGACGTGTAGTATAAAGGGTTGTAGTATAAAGGGTTGTAGTATAAAGGGTTGTAGTATAAAGGGTTGTTGTATAAAGGGTTGTAGTATAAAGAGTTGTAGTATAAAGGGTTATAAAGTATAAAAAGGGTTGTAGTATAAAAGGTTGTAGTATAAAGGCGTTGTAGTATAAAGGGGTTGTAGTATAAAGGGTTGTAGTATAAAAGGGTTGTAGTATAAAGGGTTGTAGTATAAAAAGGCGTGTAGTATAAAGTAGTATAAAAGGGTTGTAGTATAAAGACGTAGTATAAAAGGGTTGTATAAAGGCGTGTAGTATAAAGGGTAAAAGGCGTGTAGTATAAAAGGGGTTGTAGTATAAAAAGGCGTTATAGTATAAAAAGGGTTGTAGTATAAAGGCGTGTAGGGTTGTAGTATAAAGGGTTGTAGTATAAAGGGTTGTAGTATAAAGGGTTGTAGTATAAAGGGTTGTAGTATAAAGGGTTGTAGTATAAAGGGTTGTAGTATAAAGGCGTGTAGTATAAAGGGTTGTAGTATAAAGACGTGTAGTATAAAGGGTTGTAGTATAAAGGGTTGTAGTATAAAGGCGTTGTAGTATAAAGGGTTGTAGTATAAAGGCGTTGTAGTATAAAGGGTTGTAGTATAAAGACGTGTAGTATAAAGGGTTGTAGTATAAAGGCGTGTAGTATAAAGGGTTGTAGTATAAAGGGTTGTAGTATAAAGGGTTGTAGTATAAAGCGTGTAGTATAAAGACGTGTAGTATAAAGGGTTGTAGTATAAAGGGTTGTAGTATAAAGACGTGTAGTATAAAGGCGTGTAGTATAAAGACGTGTAGTATAAAGGGTTGTAGTATAAAGACGTGTAGTATAAAGGCGTGTAGTATAAAGGCGTGTAGTATAAAGGGTTGTATAAAGTGTAGTATAAAGGGTTGTAGTATAAAGGCGTGTAGTATAAAGTTGTATATAAAAGGGTTGTGGGCGTGTAGTAGTTGTAGTATAAAGGGTTGTAGTATAAAAGGCGTTGTAGTATAAAGCGTGTAGTATAAAAGGGTTGTAGTATAAAAGCGTTGTATAAAGGTTAAAAGGGTTGTAGTATAAAGGGTTGTAGTATAAAGGGTTGTAGTATAAAGGCGTGTAGTATAAAGGGTTGTAGTATAAAGGGTTGTAGTATAAAGACGTGTAGTATAAAGGGTTGTAGTATAAAGGCGTGTAGTATAAAGGGTTGTAGTATAAAGGGTTGTAGTATAAAGACGTGTAGTATAAAGGGTTGTAGTATAAAGGGTTGTAGTATAAAGACGTGTAGTATAAAGGTTGTATAAAGGGTTGTAGTATAAAGACGTGTAGTATAAAGGGTTGTAGTATAAAGGGTTGTAGTATAAAGACGTGTAGTATAAAGGGTTGTAGTATAAAAAAATGATGTAGTATGTTGTAAAAGGGTTGTAGTATAAAGGGTTGTGTAGTATAAAGGTAAGTATAAGGGTTGCTTAGTATAAAGGGTTGTAGTATAAGGGTTGTAGTATAAAGGGGTTGTAGTATAAAGGGTTAAAAAGTTTAGTGGGTATAAAGCGTTGTAGTATAAAAGGGTTAAAGGTTATAAAAAGCGTGTAGTATAAAAGGGTTGTAGTATAAAAAAGGTTGTAGTATAAAAGGCGTTGTAGTATAAAGGGGTGTAGTATAAAGGGGTTGTATAAAAAGGGTTGTATAAAAGGGTTGTAGTATAAAGGGTTGTAGTATAAAGGCGTGTAGTATAAAGGGTTGTTGTATAAAGGGTTGTAGTATAAAGGCGTGTAGTATAAAGGGTTGTAGTATAAAGGGTTGTAGTATAAAGGCTTGTAGTATAAAGGGTTGTAGTATAAAGAGGGTTGTAGTATAAAGGGGTGTAGTATAAAGACGTGTAGTATAAAGGGTTGTGTTGTATAAAGGGTTGTAGTATAAAGACGTGTAGTATAAAGGGTTGTAGTATAAAGGGTTGTAGTATAAAGACGTGTAGTATAAAGGGTTGTAGTATAAAGGGTTGTAGTATAAAGGGTTGTAGATAAAGGTTGTAGTATAAAGGGTTGTAGTATAAAGGGTTGTTGTATAAAGGGTTGTAGTGTAAAGGGTTGTAGTATAAAGGCGTGTAGTATAAAGGGTTATAAAGGGTTGTATAAAAAGGGTTGTAGTATAAAATTTGCGTGTAGTATAAAAAGGGTTGTTGTATAAAAGGGTTGTAGGGTATAAAAGACGTGTAGTGTAAAAGGGTTGTAGTATAAGTTGTAGTATAAAGGGTTGTAGTATAAAGGGTTGTAGTATAAAGACGTGTAGTATAAAGGGTTGTAGTATAAAGGGTTGTAGTATAAAGGCGTGTAGTATAAAGGGTTGTAGTATAAAGACGTGTAGTATAAAGGGTTGTAGTATAAAGGGTTGTAGTATAAAGGGTTGTATTATAAAGGGTTGTAGCATAAAAGGGTTGTTATAAAAAGGTTGTAGTATAAAGGTTAAAAGGGTTAGTATAAAGGGTTGTAGTATAAAGACGTGTAGTATAAAGGGTTGTAGTATAAAGGGTTGTAGTATAAAGACGTGTAGTATAAAGGGTTGTAGTATAAAGACGTGTAGTATAAAGGTTGTAGTATAAAGGGTTGTAGTATAAAGACGTGTAGTATAAAGGGTTGTAGTATAAAGGGTGTAGTATAAAGGGTTGTAGTATAAAGGGTTGTAGTATAAAGACGTGTAGTATAAAGGGTTGTAGTATAAAGGGTAGTATAAAAAGGGTTGTAGTATAAGGGGTATAAAAAGGGTTGTAGTATAAAGACGTTGTAGTATAAAAGTTGTAGTATAAAGGGTTGTAGCATAAAAAGGTTGTAGTATAAAGGCAAGTATAAAAGGTTGTAAAAAGGTTGTAGTATAAAAGGGTTGTAGTATAAAGGGTTGTAGTATAAAGACGTGTAGTATAAAGGGTTGTTGTATAAAGGGTTGTAGTATAAAGGCGTGTAGTATAAAGGGTTGTAGTATAAAGGGTTGTAGTATAAAGGGTTGTAGTATAAAAGTGTGAGTAAAAGGGGCGTGTATTAAAGGCGATAGTATAAAAGGGTTTATATAAAAAGTAGTATAAAAGGGTTTAGCGTAGTATAAGACGTTGTAGTATAAAAAGGTTTGTAGTATAAAGGCGTATAGTATAAAGGGTTGTAGTATAAAGGCGTGTTGTATAAGGGTTGTAGTATAAAGGTTATGTAGTATAAAAGGGTTGTAGTATAAAAAGGGTTGTAGTATAAAAAGGGTTGTGTAAGTATAAAAGGGTTGTAGTATAAAGATAAGGTTTGTAGTATAAAGGTTGTAGTATAAAGTGTAGTATAAAGCTTGTTGTGTAAGGGTTGTAGTATAAAAACGTGTTAGTATAAAGGGTTGTGTAGTATAAAGGCGTGTAGTATAAAGGGTTGTAGTATAAAGGCGTGTATTAAGGGTGTGTGTAGTATAAAGGGTTGTAGTATAAAGGCGTGTAGCGTGTAGTAGGGTTGTATAAAAGGTTAGTATAAAGGGTAGTATAAGTGATAAAGTATAATAAAGGCGTTGTAAAGTATAAAGGCGTTGTAAGGGTTGTTGTATAAAGGGTTGTAGTATAAAGACGTGTAGTATAAAGGGTTGTAGTATAAAGGCGATATGGGTTAGTATAAAGGGTTGTAGTATAAAGGTTGTAGTATAAAAAGGCGTGTAGTATAAAGGGTTGTAGTATAAAGTATAAAGGGTTGTAGTATAAAGGTTGTAGTATAAGGGTTGTAGTATAAAAAGGGTTGTAGTATAAGGGCTTGTAGTATAAAAAGGTTGTAGTATAAAAAGTTGTAGTATAAAGCGGGTTAAAGGGTTGTAGCATAAAGTATAAAAGGGTTGTAGTATAAAGGTGTAGTTGTAGTATAAAGGCGTGTAGTATAAAAAGTTGTAGTATAAAAGTGTAAAGGTTTGTAGTATATAAAGGGTTGTAGTATAAAGGCGTGTAGTATAAAGACGTGTAGTATAAAGACGTGTAGTATAAAGGGTTGTAGTATAAAGGGTTGTAGTATAAAGACGTGTAGTATAAAGGGTTGTAGTATAAAGGGTTGTAGTATAAAGGGTTGTAGTATAAAGGCGTGTAGTATAAAGACGGGTTGTAAATAAGGGTTGTAGTATAAAAGGGTTGTAGTGTAAGACGTGTAGTATAAAGGGGTTGTAGTATAAAGGGTTGTAGTATAAAGGCGTGTAGTATAAAGTATAAAAGGGTTGTAATATAAAGGTTGTAGTATAAGGGTTGTAGTATAAAAAGGTTGTTGTAAAGGGTTGTAGTATAAAGGCATTAAAAAGGTTGTGGTATAAAGGGTTGTAGTATAAAAGGGTTGTAGTATAAAGGGTTTTTGTAGTATAAAGACGTGTAATAAGGCGTGTAGTATAAAGGTTGTATAAAAGGCGTGTAGTATAAAGGGTTGTGAAAATATAAAAGGTTGTAGTATAAAAGGGTTGTAGTATAAAAGAGATTTGTATAAAAAGGTTGTAGCATAAAGGGTTGTAGTATAAAGGGTTGTAGTATAAGGCAGTGTATATAAGTTGTAAATAAAGGGTTATGAAGTATAAAGGGTTGTAGTGTAAAGGGTTGTAGTATAAAAAGGGTTGTGGTATAAAAGGCGTGTGTAGTAAGGGTAAAAGGGTTGTAGTATAAAAGTTGTAGTATAAAGACAGTTGTAGTATAAAGGGTTTTGTTGGGTATAATAAAGGCGTGTAGTATAAGGGTTGTTGTATAAAAAGGGTTGTTGTATAAAGCGTATAGGGTTGTTGTATAAAGGGTTGTTGTATAAAAGTGTTGTAGTGTAAGGAGTTGTTGTATAAAGGGTTGTATGAAGGTATAAAGGGTTGTAGTATAAAAAGGCGTGTTAGCTAAAGGGTTGCTTGTAGTATAAAGGCGTGTAGTATAAAGGGTTGTAGTATAAAGGGTTGTAGTATAAAGACGTGTAGTATAAAGGGTTGTAGTATAAAGGGTTGTAGTATAAAGGCGTGTAGTATAAAGGGTTGTAGTATAAAGACGTGTAGTATAAAGGGTTGTTGTATAAAGGGTTGTAGTATAAAGGGTTGTTGTATAAAGGGTTGTAGTATAAAGGCGTGTAGTATAAAGGGTTGTTGTATAAAGGGTTGTAGTATAAAG
>NC_063208.1:534394-566894 GCF_017589495.1 Alosa alosa
TGCGCTACGTGCAGTATAAAAGACGCAGTATAAAAGACGGTAGTATAAAGGGTCAGTAGCATAAAGAAGTGTGGTATAGCGGTTGTAGTATAAAAGACGTAGTATAAAGGCTGTTGGTGGCGCGGTTGTAGCATAAAGACGCAGTAGTACAAAGGGCTGTATAAAGACGGTTGTATAAAGGGTCAGGTATAGCGGCTGGTATAAAGACGCAGTAGCATAAAGGTTGTAGCATAGCACGGTGGTATAAAGTGGTTGCAGACAAAGGGTTGCAGGTAAAGCGCAGTATAAAGCACAGTATAAAAGACGCAGTAGCATAAAGGGTCAGCAAAGGGTTGCAGGCATAAAGACGCAGTATGTGCTGGCTGTTGTATAAAGGCTGGTAGCATAAAAGACAGTAGTATAAAGACCAGTATAAAAGGTCAGTAGATAAAGGTTGGTAGTATAAAAGACGCAGGCAGCTGGCTGTAGCATAAAGCGGTCAGAGTTAAAGGGCTGGTATTATGGCTGGTAGCATAAAGGGTTGCAGTGTGCTGCCGCAGCATGCTAAAGGAAGCCAGAAAGATGTATGGCCAGTATAAAAGACGGTAAGTATGTGCTGGTTGTGGTATGGTGCTGGTTGCAGTATAAAAGACGGTAGTATAAAGGGCTGGTAGTATAGCGTCAGGTATGCGAAGTTGTAGATAAAGGATAAAGACGCAGTATAGCGGGTTGTTAGCAAAGGGTTGCAGTATGCGGCTGTAGCATAAAGACGGCAGTATAGCGGTTGCAGTATAAAGGTCAGGTATAAAGACGGTAGTATGTGGCTGCAGTATGTGCGTCAGTATAAAAGACGCAGCATAAAGGGTTGTTGCATAGCGGTCAGGTATGTGCGCGTTGCTTCGCATGCTGGGTTGCGGGTGACAAAGACGCAGCAGTATGAGTGCCGCTGGGGATAAAGGGCCAGTAAAGGCCAGGCATAACAGCTTCAGTGTTACGGAAGGGCCGGTACGAATACGCAGTAGCATGTAAAGCGGCTGGTAGCACAGCGGTCAGTACAGGCTGGTTGCAGCACAAAGGGTTGCAGCATAAAGCGGTTGCAGTATAAAAGACGGTAGCAAAAGGTCAGAAGCATAAAGACGCAGTATAAAGGGTTGTACATAAAGACGCAGTGGCGTAGCGGCTGGTAGTACAAAGGTTGTAGACAAAGACGCAGTATAGCGGTTGTATACAGCGGTTGTAGCATAAAGACGCAGAAAGAAGGTAAAGCGGCTGTAGCATAAAAGACGCAGTAGTATACAAAGTGGTTGTGGTATGTGCTGGGCCAGTATAAAAGACGCAGAAAGCAAAGACGGTATAAAGGCTGTAGTATAAAGGCTGTGGCATAAAGGGCTGGTATAAAGGGCGAAAGACGCAGTAGTATGCTAAAGGGTCAGAGTATAAAGACGGTAGTGCAAAAGTGCTATTGTAGTAAAGGGCTAGAAAGACAAAGACGTAGTATAAAGGGCGTGGCGCGGGTCATACAGACGCAGTATAAAGGGTTGCCAGCAAAGGCTGCAGACAGCGTTGCTGGCAAAGGTCAGCAAAGATCTAGTATAGGCTATTGCTGTATAAAGGCCGTAGTGTAAAGGGTCAGAGCATAACATTTGCAGCACGTGCTGGCTGTAGTATGAAGGCGGTAGCATAAAGGCTGGTAGTATAAAGGCCAGTATAAAGGGTTGTTGTATGTGCGCTGTAGTATAAAGGTTGCAGGTAAGACGGTATAAAGACGGCATAGCGCTGTAGCATAAAGACGGTGGTGTGCTGGCCGCGTAGTGGCTGCATGTGCACGTAGCGTCAGGTATAAAGACGCAGTGTAAAGGGTTGGCATAGCACAGGTATAAAGACGCAGTAGTATAAAGGCTGGTAGTATAAAGGGCTGGTATAAAGACGCAGTATAAAGGGTTGCAGTATAAAAGACGGTAGTATAAAGGGTTGTAGTATAGGCGTGTGAGTATAAAAGGGTTGTAGTATAAAAGGGTTGTAGGTATAAAGGCGTGTAGGTATAAAAGGCGATGTAAATATAAAGGGTTATGAAGTATAAAGGGTTGTAAGTATAAAAAGACGTGTAGTATAAGGGTTATGGTATAAAAGGTTATGAGTATAAAAGCGTTATGAAGTATAAAGGTTGTATTAAAGAGGTTGTAGTATAAAGGGTTGTAGTGTAAAAGTGTAGTATAAAGGGTTATGAGTATAAAAGGGTTGTAGTATAAGGCGTGTAGTATAAAAGGGTTGCTATGAAGTATAAAGAGGTTGTAGTATAAAAAAGGGTTGTAGTATAAAGGCGTGTAGTATAAAGAGGGTTGTAGTATAAAGGGTTGTAGTATAAAGGGTTTGTAGCATAAAAAGAGGTTGTAGTATAAAGGGTTGTGAGTATAAAAAAGGGTTGTTGTATAAAGGGTTGTAGTATAAAAGGCGTGTAGCATAAAAAGGGTTGTAGTATAAAAGGCGTGTTGTATAAAGGCGTTGTAGTATAAAGGGTTGTAGTATAAAGGCGTGTAAAGTATAAGGGTTGTAGTATAAAGGCGTGGGTTATGTATAAAGGCGGTTGTAGTATAAAAGGGTTGTAGTGTAAAGGCGATATGAGTATAAAGGGTTGTGAGTATAAAAGGCGTGTAGTATAAAGGGTTTTATAAAGGCGATTTATAAAGGGTTGTAGTATAAAGGCGTGTAATTATAAAGGGTTGTTGTATAAAAGGGTTGTAGTATAAAGGCGTGTGAGTATAAAGGCGTGTAATTATAAAAGAGGTTATGTAGTATAAAAGGGTTTATGAGTATAAGGCAGTGTAGTATAAAGGGTTGTATTAAAGTTGTAGTAAAGGGTTGTAGTATAAAAGGGTAGTATAAAGGGTTGTAGTATAAAGGGTTGGCATAAAGGCGTGTAAAAGGGTTGTAGTATAAAAGGGTTGTAGTATAAAGGGTTATGAGTATAAAGGGTTTGTAGTATAAAGGGTTGTTGTATAAAGGCGTGCGTAAAAAGGGTTGTTGTATAAAAGGCGTAGTATAAAGGGTTGTAGTATAAAGGGTTGTAGTATAAAAGGGTTGTAGTATAAAGGGTTGTAGTATAAAGGGTTGTAGTATAAAGGGCGTGAGTATAAAGGGTTGTTGTATAAAAAGGCGTTGTAGTATAAAAAAGTTTGTTGTATAAAAAGGCGGTTGTATAAAGGGTTGTAGTATAAAAGGGTTATTTGTATAAAAAAGAGGGTTGTATAAAAGGGTTGTAGTATAAAGGGTTGTAGTATAAAGGGTTGTAGTATAAAGGCGTGTAGTATAAAGGGTTGTTGTATAAAGGGTTGTAGTATAAAGGGTTGTTGTATAAAGGGTTGTAGTATAAAGACGTGTAGTATAAAGGGTTGTTGTATAAAGGGTTGTAGTGTAAAGGGTTGTAGTATAACAGCTTGTAGCATAAAGGGTTGTAGTATGAAGGCGTGTAGTATAAAGGGTTGTAGTATAAAGGGTTGTAGTATAAAGGGTTGTAGCATAAAGGGTTGTAGTATAAAGGGTTGTAGTATAAAGGCGTGTAGTATAAAAGGGTTCAATTGTATAAAGGCGTGTAGTATAAAGCGGTTGTTGTATAAAAGGGTTGTAGTGTAAGGGTTGTGTAACAACATGTAAAAAGGGTTGTAGTATGAAGTATATAAGGGTTGTAGTATAAAGGGTTGTAGTATAAAGGGTTGTTGTATAAGGGTTATGTAAAGGGTTGTATAAAGGCGTGTAGTATAAAGGCGTATGGTATAAAGCGTTTATGCAGAGTATAAAAAGGTTGTAGTATAAAGGGTTGTAGTATAAAGGGTTTAGTATAAAGGCGTGTAGTATAAGAGGGTTGTAGTATAAAAGGCGTGTTGTAAAGTATAAAGGGTTGTAGTATAAAGGGTTGTAGTATAAAGGGTTGTAGTATAAAGGGTTGTAGTATAAAGGCGTGTAGTATAAAGAGTGTAGTATAAAGGGTTGTAGTATAAAGGGTTGTAGTATAAAGGGTTGTTGTATAAAGGGTGTAGTATAAAGGGTTGTAGTATAAAAGGGTTGTAGTATAAAGGGTTGTAGTATAAAGGGTTGTAGTATAAAGGGTTGTAGTATAAAGGGTTGTAGTATAAAGGCGTGTAGTATAAAGGGTTGTAGTATAAAGGGTTGTAGTATAAAGGGTTGTAGTATAAAGGCGTGTAGTATAAAGGGTTGTAGTATAAAGGGTTGTAGTATAAAGACGTGTAGTATAAAGGGTTGTAGTATAAAGGGTTGTAAAGGGTATAAAAGGCGATGTAGTATAAAAGGCGTGTAATTATAAAGGGTTGTAGTATAAAGACGTGTAGTATAAAGGGTTGTAGTATAAAGGGTTGTAGTATAAAGGGTTGTAGTATAAAGGGTTGTAGTATAAAGGCTGATGTAGTCAGGGTTGTAGTAAAGGGTTGTAGTATAAGGCGTTAAAGGTTGTAAAAAGTTGTGAGTATAAAGTTATATAAAGTGTATAAAAGGGTTGTAGTATAAAAGGGTTGTAGTATAAAAAGGTTGTGGTATAAAGGCGCATAAGGGTTGTTGTATAAAAAGGTTGTAGTATAAAGGGTAGTATAAAAAAAGGGTTATTTGTATAAAAGGGTTGTAGTTGTATAAAAGTGTTGTATAAAGGGTTGTAGTATAAAGGCGGTTGTAGTATAAAGGGTTGTAGTATAAAGGGTTGTAGTATAAAGGGTTGTAGTATAAAGGGTTGTTGTATAAAGGGTTGTAGTATAAAGGGTTGTAGTATAAAGGCGTGTAGTATAAAGGGTTGTTGTATAAAGGGTTGTAGTATAAAGGGTTGTAGTATAAAGACGTGTAGTATAAAGGGTTGTAGTATAAAGGCGTGTAGTATAAAGGGTTGTAGTATAAAGACGTGTAGTATAAAGGGTTGTAGTATAAAGACGTGTAGTATAAAGGCGTGTAGTATAAAGGGTTGTAGTATAAAGGGTTGTAGTATAAAGGGTTGTAGTATAAAGGGTTGTAGTATAAAGGGTTGTAGTATAAAGACGTGTAGTATAAAGGGTTGTTGTATAAAGGGTTGTAGTATAAAGGGTTGTTGTATAAAGGGTTGTAGTATAAAAAGTTTATTGTATAAAAAAAGGTTGTTGTATAAAGGGTTGTTGTATAAAAGGGTTTGTAGTGTAAAGGGTTGTAGTATAAAGACGTGTGTGTATACAGAAGTGACATATCTGCCTTCTGTCAGATGTGTTCTGCCTTCTGTCAGATGTGTTATGTGCTTTCCAAACACGTTGACTTCCTGTTCCCATGTTCCCCTGCGTAGCGTAACTCATTATAGTATGCGCTGGGTGTGACTGACTGACAGACTGACTGGCTGTTGTTTTTGTCATCATTAGTAGTGATGCGCACACACACACACACACACACGAGTGCATGCTGATGGGTTGGCAGGGAGGAGACTGGCACCGAGACAGCTGATGAGAGTTCAGTTCACTCTGCAGGGTCGACACCAGGGCAGCCCATACAGTGTGTGTGTGTGTGTGTCACTACTCATACTACAACACCTTGTCTCTGTATGTGTGTGTGTCAGGCACGTGCAGAGAAGGGGGGCTACAGGGGCTCTAGCACCTGCCCTTTTGCCCCTTTGATGTCCGTGCCCTTTTGACAAGACACGTTTTTTTACTTTTTAAAATGTGTAATACTTCCGCTAGTTCCAACGTGAATATTCGCTAAAATGTCTAATTAATAGTTTGTGAAATTAGAAATGTACAAAAATAACAATTTTCTGTGTCAATTGAAATGCCTTGCGGCCACCAATCCGTGACGTCATACATTCAGTGAACTCTAAGAAGGTGCACGCAGGCAGTGCTGCAGGAGACGTTTGGGAGCACGGTAAGGTCACTTAGCAGTTATCCTATCTGAACATGCAATAGTATTCAGCTTAGAGATAGAGAATAAAATGTTTAAAGTTGTTTCATGTTTAATGAAGTAGGCTTTCAAACCCGTTTTAACCATGTCATGGTCCATCCATTTCAATAACCTGGCAGCTTCGAAAATCTAAGGCTGAACGTTCATAACATATTCTGTTTAGGTTACTATGTTATAGTAGATTAGGTTAGTAGATTCATAAAACAGAGTAGGCAAACCTTTTCTAAATCGTCATAAGCCGATGACATAGAATACTGTAGTTGTTTAACTAACCCAACTCCACACGTCGTTCTCTGTTTACAGTAGGCTACATTACGCGTCATTTCGCTCAGTGGCCACACGCACAGCATGTGAATCTGCAAGACAGCAGCTTGCTAATGGTGGTAGTTCACTGTGATAAACATTCAAATTATAGCCTGACAATTCTGTTCCATGTGCCCTTTTTAAAATTTGAGCCCCTTTAAAGGTCTCTGCACGCCCCTGGTGTGTGTGTGTGTGTGTGTGTATATGTGTCACTACTAATACAACACCCCGTCTCTGTGTGTGTGTGAGTGTGTATCACTACTCATACTACAACACCCTGTCTGTGTGTGTGTGTGTGTGTGCGTGCGTCTGTCTCTGTGTGTGTGTGTGTGTGTCACTACTCATACTACAACATCCCGTCTCTGTGTGTGTGTGTGTGTCTGTGTGTGTCTGTGTCTGTGTGTCTCACTACTCATACTACAACACCATGTCTGTGTGTGTGTCTGTGTGTGTGTCGCTACTCATACTACAACACCCCGTCTGTGTGTGTGTGTGTGTGTGTGTGTGTGTGTGTGTGTGTGCGCGCGCGTGTGTGTCTGTCTGTGTGTGTGTGTGTCTGTCTGTGTCTCACTACCGTTATGACCTAGGGGTAAGGCCACAACAAAAGAGGGAGTCAAGAGGTTGGACCTTTATCTAAAATATGGATTTATTAACCAAACTAACCACATAACAAACAACCAAACAAACGGTGTGAGGTGGGTCAAAGTCAGTCATCAGTAATGCATGGATGTTGTGTGTGTGTAATGTGTCTGAGTGCAGTGTTGCATGTCCAAAACCCAAAGTAAGAATGGCCCTCTCAAGGGGAGTGGAAGCGGTCCTCTTATCTGCACACCTGCACACAGGTGCAGCTCATCAGCTCCTGAGCACACCTGACAACAAGTAGTCAATACGCAGACGGCCTAACAGGCCGTCACACGACTCATACTGCAACACCCTGGGCCTGTACTACGAAGCGGGGTTACTGGCTTATCTGGGTAACTTCGAGAGTAACTTGATCACGTGTGGCGTAACTTCCCAATAGTACCACCCCTCCACTAACAATTTCTCCCGAGACATGTCGGCGCATACCTGGATGATCCATCTGACATTGGAGCGCAAATCGCGAGGGACTCTCTTACAGGGGGCCAGGGGGTTTTAGAGACCGCCAGAAAATATATATAGCCTACCCGGACGATATTCTCTATGAAGATATAGATTGTCAGCCGAGGGAATTAGTTATCTTTGTCAGATGATCTAGGAAGTCGTCTCATAGCAATGCCCGTACGTGGACATTCATGTATTCCAATGGTGATGCAAGAATACTGTATGTCCGAAAATAAATCGGACAAAGGCCTACAGTATGCTGAACATCTGAGCAAGAATAGCCTAAAATAAATCGGACATAGCCTACAGTAGGCCTAATAAATAAAAATCACCATTTTAACAAACTTGTTGAATTGTCATATTACTGTACCCTGCACATAAAGGCTACACATTTCCACAGCACCAGAATCCGACCGAATGCCTCCCTCAACCCCCTCCATAATCGGCCTTCCACCTGCGATGACCAACTCTTCTGCTACTGTAAAACACGCTGGTGCCTTTCCTCCTACAGTAGTGTTCAAAGACACCTTTTTCTTGTTAGCTGTAAAACAGAGGCCAAGTGAAGGCTATAAGCTAGGCCTACATGTTTTCATAATTAAGAAATATTAATGCAAGCTATAACTATATAAACCTACTATTCTGAATAATGTTTTTGTGTTTCATTTTCACCTGCTGCCATGTGCGTTTGGCAATGGTGTTGCATCTGAAATGTTCACAGGATTAGGCATACACTAAATGAGTCAATGGGGGCTACTTAAACATTCAATTATCCTTCTTACTGTAATCTATATGCCCACTTCTGAATTGGGTTGCATCTGTAGGCCTTTCTATGAACTCAAAATAGGCTATTTAATTATTTCAACTCATTTCAGACATTCCGCAAGCTACTAATCCTCCGTAACACATATTTGAAAAACATGTGGGAATAAAAGTTTACTTTTAGGAATTTAGGCTACCCGATCTGCAATACGTTGCCACCAGCCTTGCTTTGTTTACTGCCGACGTATTTGATTTTTGACGTAGAGTGGGTTTTAATTCCCCATAACTTGTCATAATAATTGTGCATTCCTCATCCGTAAAATAAGGTGATCGCGTCATCATTGAAAGTGGTGACTTGCGCTGCAACCCACCCCTTTTATGTGAATGCGCACAAACTCCAATTAGGTTAACCCGCTCAACAAATCAACTTCATAATCAGCGCCAGAGTACCCGATTAACACCACTTAAGATAACCAGGTTTTGTCAACCCCGGTTTAACAAAGTAACCCTGGGTTACATTTGGGTAGGTTAAGCTCCCTTCGTAGTACAGGCCCCCTGTCTGTGTGTTTGTGTATCACTACTAATACAACACCCAGTCTCTGTGTGTGTGTGTGTGTGTCTGTGTGTGTCACTACTCATTCTACAACACTCTGTGTGTGTGTGTGTGTGTGTGTGTCTGTGTGTGTGTGTGTGTGTCTGTGTGTGTGTGTGTGTCTCACTACCTATACTATCGTAACACCCCCAATAATCACCACTTTTGTTCGGAAATTCTAAAACAACAATGTTTTTTCACACTTCAAAATAATTTGCTAAATGAACCTTACATTTTTCAGTAGCCATAGGTGTGTAGATTTAAACAAAATCTTGTTTGGTTCTTAACGGGAACATTTACTGCCTGAAATATCCAATTTTGTTTACCACGCTCTGAGTTATAGTGTTGGCCTGATGGGTCGCCTATTTACACCGTTTCAACGGCACATGAACGGTTAGACCAAGAATTCTCGTCATGAAATTAAAATTCCACTGGAGCTCCAAGCGGATGTGTACACGCAGCCTTACAACACTGTTTACAGCTCTTCGAGTCACGGTAAAATGTCATTTTTGGTACATAGCTAATTTAGATAGACCTATGGTGTGGGTGGTTGCATTTCTTTAGGAGTCTGCTGTCTTGGTTTGTATAGAAATGGATATTAAGTGACACGTACACGTCTTGGTTTGTATAGAAATGGATATTAAGTGACACGTACACGTCTTGGTTTGTATAGAAATGGATATTAAGTGACACGTACACGTCTTGGTTTGTATAGAAATGGATATTAAGTGACACGCATTACGCCTTGGTTTGTATAGAAATGGATATTAAGTGACACGCATTACGCCTTGGTTTATATAGAAATGGATATTAAGTGACACGTACACGTCTTGGTTTGTATAGAAATGGATATTAAGTGACACATACACGTCTTGGTTTGTATAGAAATGGATATTAAGTGACACATACACGTCTTGGTTTGTATAGAAATGGATATTAAGTGACACGTACACGCACGACGGTGTAAATACGGGACGGACGGTAATAGGGGTTCCGATACAACACCCCGTCTCTGTGTGTGTGTGTTCACCGACCGACATACATTTCAAACTGCACAGAGAATTCATTTTTTTTTAATTACCATACTTTGAGTCTGGAGTGTTTTGTATGGCTTTGTAAGTGTGAATTTCAATTGCTGCATAATGAGAGAAATAAGCTTTGAGCTGCCACTCCAATAACCAGTGTGCAGTGTGTGTGTGATAAAGGACCCATGGGGAGGTGTGTGTGTGTGATGCGAGGGTCACGGCCATGGGGAGGTGTGTGTGTGTGTTGCGAGGGTCGTGGCCATGGGGAGGTGTGTGTGTGTGTGTGTGTGATGGGAGGGTCACGGCCATGAGCAGGTGAATGTAAGCATGCCTGCTGTCCTGATCCAGCTCAGACTCGTCCTCCTCCTCCTCTTCTGCCTTCGTCTCTGCACTTCAAACCCACAAACCCCAACCCCAGCTTTGTAATATAGCCTCTTGAGTTTCCTATTCTTGAGTTTTTCTGCTTTTTGATGTGGCTGAAAATATTCATTTGAAATACAAGATGATTGAAGAATATGATATTATAGATTTCACATAAATGCATAAAGTAATGAACAAGTGGGTTGCATCAATGCAGCAAAATAAATAAAACAAGTGAGCTTGAATCAGAACAGCAGCACCACACATTATACTTGTTTACAAATGAGATGCACTCCATCCCCTGTGTGTGTGTGTGTGTGTGTGTGTGTGTGTGTGTGTGTGAGATGCAATCAATCCCCTGTGGTTATGATGTCATCCAAAGGCAGACGCCACCACTTCTTCTGTGACACACGCAGGACTAGTTCACCTCCTCATCTGACTCACACACAGGACTAGTTCACCTCCTCATCTCAGTCACACGCAGGACTAGTTCACCTCCTCATCTGACTCACACACAGGACTAGTTCACCTCCTCATCTCAGTCACACGCAGGACTAGTTCACCTCCTCATCTCAGTCCAACTGAATGAACACACGCAGGACAGAACTGATATCCATCAGTTAGAACCCACGTAAACGCCAATATCCGTCAGTTAGAACCCACATAAACGACAATATCCGTCAGTTAGAACCCACGTATGTGCATGTATGTGTTCTATGCATTTCATGTATTGTGTGTGTGAGTGTTTAAGTGTCTCTTTGTCTGTTGTATGTATTGTGTGTGCAGTCATGTATGTAAGTGTGTGTGTGTGTTGTATGTATTGTGTGTGCAGTCATGTATGTATGTAAGTGTGTGTGTGTGTGTGTGTGTGTGTGTCTGTTGTATGTATTGTGTGTGTGGTCATGTATGTAAGAGTGTGTGTGTCTGTTGTATGTATTGTGTGTGTGGTCATGTTTGTAAGATTGTGTGTGTGTGTGTCTGTTGTATGTATTGCGTGTGTGGTCATGTTTGTAAGAGTGTGTGTGTGTGTCTGTTGCATGTATTGTGTGTGTGGTCATGTTTGCAAGAGTGTGTGTGTGTGTGTGTCTGTTGCATGTATTGTGTGTATGGTTGCATATGTGTGTGTGTGTAAGAGAGAGAGAGTGTGTATGTTTATATACTTACATGCACACTAGGGCTGGGCGATAAAACGATAGCGATATGTATCGCAATAGACATGTAATCGATATCAATAAAAAATACGTTCGATAGAACATTCGATCATTAAAAGCAGCACACACCTCCCGCCTTACGTTGTCCATAAATAGGCTAAATATATCTTGCATTGTAGCTAGTATATGCAACTCCACCAGCAATAGAAGTAGGCCTACCTCAACACAGACTCTCAATGAGTTCTTGCCCTGTGCACTCTCTCTCGTTCTCTCTCCCTCTCAACAGGCGCATCCCTCCTCATGCACATGTGATCCAAACATTAACAATAGTGCAACACGACTGCTAATTTGCTATTAAATCCGGTTAGCATCATTAGCACGCTGCACGAATTTGTTCAAAACTGTTGCATTCAAATTGACTGCTAATTTCTAATCATCTCAATCCCAATGCAAATGAAAAAATTATTTTCCAAAACTCAAACGGGCCTGTCCCAAGGAGAAAAAGTATTCATTTGAAACTTAAACATACATGGGGAAACTGAACAGTCTAACCAGTAGACTATGATAAACTAGCAAATTAAGCTACTTTGTTTACAATATTTCCAGGCTTCAACCAGTTCTAGCCTACTTTTCATTCAGACTTATGTGCACATTTATTTATTTGAGTGTTTTTCATGATTGTGTTGCTATTTCTTTTCCCTGTTTGCTTTGATTGATAACTGAGGTGATTAAAATCAGAGGAAGGTTACGTTTAAAATATAAAATGTTTAAATTGAACTTTTTTTCCATTCTGGTCCTTATCTGAAATAGATTGTTTTTTAAAATCAATAATTATCGATATCGACTGATATGAAATACTTATATCGAGATACAGTTTTCAGCCATATCGCCCAGCCCTAATACACACACACCGCACACACCACATACACACACACCACATACACACACACCGCACACACCACATACACACACACCACATACTTCTCCTTTTCCTTCTCTTGGTCTCTATTGCCTATTCTATATCTATTCTATATAAAACTCTATTGCCTATTCTATATCTATTCTATATAAAACTCTATTGCCTATTCTATATAAAACTTTATTGCCTATTCTATATCTATTCTATATAAAACTCTATTGCCTATTCTATATCTATTATATATAAAACTCTATTGCCTATTCTATATCTATTATATATAAAACTCTATTGCCTATTCTATATAAAACTCTATTGCCTATTCTATATAAAACTCTATTGCCTATCAAAACTCTATTGCCTATTCTATATCTATTCTATATAAAACTTTATTGCCTATTCCATATCTATTCTATATAAAACTTTATTGCCTATTCTATATCTATTCTATATAAAACTCTATTGCCTATTCTATATCTATTCTATATAAAACTATATTGCCTATTCTATATAAAACTCTATTGCCTATTTTATATTTGTTCTATATAAAACTCTATTGCCTATTCTATATCTATTCTATATAAAACTCTATTGCCTATTCTATATAAAACTCTATTGCCTATTCTATATCTATTCTATATAAAACTTTATTGCCTATTCCATATCTATTCTATATAAAACTTTATTGCCTATTCTATATCTATTCTATATAAAACTCTATTGCCTATTCTATATAAAACTCTATTGCCTATTTTATATTTGTTCTATATAAAACTCTATTGCCTATTCTATATCTATTCTATATAAAACTCTATTGCCTATTCTATATAAAACTCTATTGCCTATTCTATATCTATTCTATATAAAACTTTATTGCCTATTCCATATCTATTCTATATAAAACTTTATTGCCTATTCTATATCTATTCTATATAAAACTCTATTGCCTATTCTATATAAAACTCTATTGCCTATTTTATATTTGTTCTATATAAAACTCTATTGCCTATTCTATATCTATTCTATATAAAACTCTATTGCCTATCAGACACACACACATCATACAGCCTACGGGCTGTATTTTGCACTCTGGCGCATGGCGTAAAACTCGTTTTCCACCCGCGCAAAGTTTAATTTGGTATTTTGCACGTTTATTTTTTAAACAATGCGCCCAGGGGTGTGGCAATTAACAACCTAGGGAGTGCCCTGGCGCATTGTCTAAAAATCGCTATTGTACACCTGGTCAGGAGTCTATGGCGAGTTGTTTATATGTTATTTTAAGAGTGCATTGTCAACAGTCATATTGGCAGGTACATGCACCATCCTTCTATCCTTCATGAACGCACACAGCGCACGTCCATGCAAAACATTACAAATTGCACGATTACAATGGGAAACATAATTAGAATAAAGATATTACGAATACTGTACATCTCATGATAAGTAGTTATTTACCATCATTTGCAAAAATGGTAATGACGTTTAAAAGTGATTAGGGGAGAGGAGAGAGACACGTATGGAGCACAGCTGAAGACGCACTGTCACGAGATATAAGCAACTCCTCTGCAGGATAAACGTTTTTTTATTCAGTTATTTGAGCAATATTAGGTTAAGTGTAGCTTTTTCCAGCCTATGTTTCAATGGTAACCCATTGTCAGTCAATAGTGAAAGTAACTGCATATAACTGTCTTGTCGTTGACTGACACCATGGTGAAGTTAGTTTCACTTTGCCAATGAGTTCAAATAATAGACGAGTGCAAATGCGTGAAGGCTATGCTAGGTTTTAGCAAAGCATGGTTAATGGAATGACTATTCCATACGGTCTATGATCACCTACTAGTGCACCCTCTAGCACTATACACACACATAGTATTGCCACACACACACAGCACATGTTTCCACAGCATATGGAGGGCTGTTTTTAGTTGCCATGGTAATAGGAAGTTTTATGTTTGCTGTGGTTTCAGTGTCAGAGAGATCTCGTTGTAAGTTGAGATGAACCATCATTAAACATACCCCCTCCCCAAACCCCACCACTTGTTGGTGTTGTTGAATGTAAAGTCATTAACTCATTGAGTGCCAAAAACGTAATATTACGTTTTTCTTTCCCATGCGTTGAGTGCCAAAAACGTAATATTACGTTTTTAGCTTTTTTTAATTACAAAACTAGACACACCTTATTTGTGATTTTGGGAACTCTGTGATGAATGAAAATGAAATATATGACGATCGAAAACTCATGAAAACGCACAATCTGGACATTTTATCATAACTCGGTTGCCGCTTTGGGTCGAATCAGTGACGCTTGCACGTCAGCTCAAAACCAGGCCATTTTCGTGGGTCTATCACTAGGTGGCAGTCTCGCCAATTCTCACTGATCACTTCCCGGAAAGTTTACAGGCAACACTTCATATTTCATGAAAGACGTTATATCTCCATTTCTAGAAAAAAAACAGTGATTTTGATGAAAACTAGCCACTGTTTAGCTTGGGATTTCTCAGGAGCAGAGGCGTGTAGAAATACACGGTTTGCACCCACTGAGAGCCTAAAGTCTCACCTTTTAAACAAGCCATTGTATGTGTTCATAGCTATAACACAGAATATGCTGTGGCTGTACAAAAATCATCAACAATGGTCTAGATGGCTGACACTCTAGGACAAAGCTTCCAAAAACAGCTTGGCATTCAATGAGTTAAACATTCCCCCCACACACACACACACCACTTGTCAGTGTAGTTGAATGTATAGTCTGACTCATCTTGTCAGTGCCTTTACAGCAGATATAAGTTAGAGGTGTTTTATTGAATTAAAAATGACTGAACAAGGACATTAGATGAAAGAGATACATGCCTGATGCTCTGCGCTCTAGCACGGGACTAGTAACAGCAGAGACAACTCCCTCTTGTGACGCATGGCACAAAAATAAAGTTCAAGAGGGCTGCTTGAAAACTAGCCCTTTCCCAAAAGATTTGATGTCGTAGGTCTCGTGAATCAATATTAGACACATATTTCACAAATTAGTTGCTATCTGCTTGTTTATTTCAAGTATTTTCGCTAAACACAGTCTAGCGTACATATTGTACAGCCGACCGGAACTTTTGGTTCCTGCCATCCTGACAATTTTATCAACGTAATCCCAGAGATTGCCAAGACAGCGGGATCAGACAATACCCATACACTGCAAAAGATCAAATCTAACCAAGTGTTATAATCTTATACTAAATTCAAAAAATCAATTTGGTATTATTTTATGTATGAAGACACTTGCTCTCTCGAAAGATAATTTTGACTTAATTTAAGAAGACTTTGACTTATTTCAATAAGTCTTAACAAGAGAAATTTACTCAACGCACTTGCAGACAAATTTGTTTTGTTTTTTTAGGACAAATTAGCTTAACACACCGACAGACAAATCTGCTTGTTTTCAGGATGAGACGTCTTAACGACTTTAATGTCCTTACGACTCTTCTTAAATTAAGTCCATTTGTTAAAGAAAGTGCTAGGTAAGTCTCTTTATGCTGAAATCAATACCTAGATCTATCAACTAGATTTTTTGATCTTGATATAAGATCAATGATCTTGATATAAGAATTTTTAATCAGTTCTTGCAGTGTATACCGACCGAAAGTAACCTTAGACTAGCCAGAGAACATGAACAAAGGCAAAGAGGATCTCGCGGCGGCTATAGCTAACTCCCCATCCACTCGCATGGCGCCTATAGCTAACTCCCATCCACTCCTGCATTCTACCAAGCCTTTTCTTTGACTCACTCTACAAAGCCTTTTTCTTTTGACTCACTCTACAAAGTAAGTCCATTTGTTAAAGAAAAGTAGGTAAGTCTTTATGCTGGGAAATCAATACCTAGACGTCAATCCAGATTTTTGATCTTGATATAAGATCAATGATCTTTATATAAGAATTTTAATCAGTTCTTGCAGTGTATACCTGTATACGAAAAGTAACCTTAGACTAGCCAGAGAACATGAACAAAGGCAAAGAGGATCTCGCGGCGGCTATAGCTAACTCCCCATCCACTCGCGGCGCCTATAGCTAACTCCCCATCCACTCGCTCTACCAAGCCTTTTCTTTGACTCACTCTACAAAGCCTTTTCTTTGACTCACTCTACAAAGGGGCTCATCCCTATGTTCCCCGGGTCCTATGTTCCCCGGTAGCGGGGAACATAGGACCCTTTTTTGAAAAAAGGGTCCCATGTTCCACGCTGCTTCCAAGTAGACTGCAGCCGCACGGCAAGGCGCGGGTTGTTGTTGCTCCGTGCCCACACTTTGTTTGTGATGAGGGAAGGAGAGGGGGCGCCGCGAACTGAAGTTCTTTGCACAGAGGCGCAGTGCGAAGCCCAGTGTGATATAGTCACGTTTAATTGATTTAATTGTTTAACAGTAGCTGCTTGAAATAGCTGCTTGACTTATATGCGGTTTAATGCGCATCGATAATTTCAGAAGATGAAAAGAATGTTCAACAGATGCTAAGAGAGACGAGTTTAAGTTAATAATGCTAGGCTATGTTAGCATAAACTTAACTTAGGCTACCTATAAAGCATGCTTATGACATCAATAAATAAGGAAAATATTCACATATACACACACTCACATCAGTGTTGCGCAGTCTGCCCGACCGAAGCGGTCACCCTTGATGATGATCACCCGCAGTTATGAGTCAAAAACAAAATATTTTAATGATATTCGGCCATTTCGGGCGGGTCAGTTAAAATGAATTAAATATATATTTTCTACAAATAGGCCTACTTAAAATATCACAAGAAGGCTAGCTAGCATCAATACAGTAAAGCATCAATACAGTAAAGTCAACAGTAAAGAAGCTGAAGACGCGAGTTAAAATACTAAAGACACCCCTTCAGGAAAAGCGATATAGGCTATGGGAAATATTGGGAAAAGTTCTTAAAGAAGATGACAGTAGTACAAGTTTCTTGTACTATGGTATATGGTCTATGTAGGCCTACTTCTTCAAGCCATTTAAGTATGACAGCCAAAACGGGCAGCCTACAGGAATAAATGTTATGGCACAGACTACACAGCCATATCTACCGGTATAGGTTCGCGCATGCATAAAAGTTACCTTAGTTCGTTGTGTTTGTGACTTTAAACAGTGGATGTGCTTTAGTAAAGCTTTGTGCTTCATTCAGCATTATAAACCAGATTGTACGCTACCGTTTTGACCAGCAATGTATCTCTTGCCTACCTTGCCTCACCATTTCTGTTTTCGAAAGAACGATGTATGTCCATGGCCTTCAAATCTTATCCTAGTGTTCTAATCCTTGGTGGTTGCGTGCGTGCTTGCGCTCTTATTCTCATTCTCTGTCCTGCGCAAACATATGTCCTGCATGCCTACTGCGTGTAGTTCTACTGCATAAAGTTTCGCAAATAAATTAGTTTGTTTTACAGAAATGGCCTACTGTATGCCGGCTATAACCAAAAGCACACATTTTGTAAATAAGCGGGTCGGATCGCGGGTCGGGTATAATTTTGTCCTAATTAATATTCGCGGTCCGAGTTGCGGTCGGGTTGATTAAAATATCGGGCGACCGCGGGCCGCTTGTGACCAAACCCGCGCAACACTGACTCATATCCGTTTTATTTAACCAGAAACACACAATCCCTTCAGTCAACACAGTTACAACAGACGTGCGGACCGGTGACAGCTTTTGGTGAAAAACACTTTGTTTGTGATGAATGAAGGAGGGAAGGAAGAGGGGGCGCCACGAACTGAAGTTCTTTGCACAGAGGCGCAGTGCGGAGCCCAGTGCGATATAGTCACGTTTAATTGATTTAATTGAGACACTTAAGTCTTGTATGTAACAGTAGCTGGTGTCAGTAGCAATCAGCCTAATGACACAGCCCCACCTGTTTTCCTATGATATTAGGATTGGCTCACTGTCTTGCTGCAATGGCCTGCTGTGTTTAAATCTAGCCGAGTATGCATGGCTTCAGTCCCAAGCTTGTCATTGTCTTTGCACTTGGCATGTCATTGTTGATTCTTACTGTACAAGAGGTGAAGGAGGTGATCTAAAATAGCCTTTGGTTGAGCTGTCGGAAGAATGGGATTAATTTGAATGGAACAAAGAGATATCAAACTATACTGGGCTGTAGACCCAAAGGGACATTTTTGGATTATTGACGAGTCAGACCAAAGGGGCTTCGGAGCAACGCGCAGTCCCCCCTGCAGCGTGCCAGTGAACGGAAAAATGAACAAAACAAACCAATTAAATATCAACTTAAAAAGGCATGTAGTTGTAGCGCGTTTCTTCTGTGAGAGGTGCAGCTTGTGTGTGTTGCTGTCCTCAGTGCTGAAGCAGACAATGCGAAGTTACCTAGAATGTTAACTTTGAACTCGTTATATTCAGTAAAGAAGCACTACACAGTAAAACCATTGTAGGCCTATGTTATAAAAAATGTTCTTCATCTATTCTTTTACTCCGCTATACTCAACGTGGAAGTTAGGAAAATCGCCCTTCTGGCTTGTGTCAATATTGCACCGTGCGCGTATGTGTAGGTCTACCTGGTGTGCTACGGCAAGCAACATTGACAGAAAAATACACTTTGCTACCGTTTGTGCACGAAATGTGCACTCACAAGCATATCCCACGCAATTTCAGTGGTCAGATACAAGGCGGGGAACATAGGACCCTTTTTGTAGGGTCCTATGTTCCCCGGTCCCATACAAATAGCGGGGAACATAGGACCCGGGAAACATAGGTACGCTCCCCTCTACAAAGACTCTTCAGACTCGGGCCAGAAATTAAGTCCAAATATCTCGTCTACAACGTAACAAAAATACGCCATTATAAGTGCTGAAGTCAAAAACTTATCCCAAAAAGAAGGCACAAATGTCCGGCAGAGTTCCGTGCAAAAATTCCTTTAATGACTACATAGCGCAAAGCCTGAGTGGATCGCACGATCGCACTCCCGAACAATCGTTGAACACCAATATTTATACCCCTCCTTAGATGCTGACACAACATTTGGCAACTTCGAACCCACAGGTGGCGTTATGAAAGGATCATTGTTCGGTCTTATCTTTGCAAGTCAGGACTATTGCTGCCAAGGGTACGAACTTTACACCGTAACACAAGTTCAGAGGTATACACAAAGTTCAGGGGTTTATACAGTGATCACAGGTCACACATCGTTCACTTGTTTTCTCTCTTCCTGGCTGTTTTGAGTAGAGTCCGCCTCCGATGACGTCTTTATCTCTGCAGCTGCAAGGCCAAGTATGTTTTTTCAAACAGGCTTCGCCCATCCACAGTGAGACACAAAGCGACAAAGAGAATAGCTTCAGTATGTTAATAGTATTTGTTAAACTTGTTATTTAAAATGTTATAAAAGTATGTTAGTTAGGAATAACTTCAGTGTATTACTTGGTGAGGTTATATAAATACATGCTTTACAGTTTCAAACTTGTTCTCTCATCATGATGTCTACAAACCAGTGATAATTTTATACCACAAGGTGTGTGTGTGTGTGTGTGAGAGACCAGAGGTGGGGGGTTTGTGCATTTATGTAACAAAACGTGGTGCACGGACACTACCATCATCAAGAGTCACTGCTCAGATATCCTAGAGTATCTCATTGTTAAGTGCAGACCTTTCTATCTGCCCAGAGAGTTTACATCTACTGTAGTAACAGCAGCCTATATACCACAGGATGCTATCTGCACAGAGAGTTTACATCTACTGTAGTAACAGCAGCCTATATACCACCGGATGCTATCTGCACAGAGAGTTTACATCTACTGTAGTAACAGCAGCCTATATACCACAGGATGCTAACGCTGAGCTTGTCATGAAAGAACTGCATACTGCTATCAGCAAACAACAAACTCTGCATCCTGAAGCAGCCAGAACGTAAAGACTGTACTGCCTAAATGTTATCACAACGTGAAGCAGCCAGAACGTAAAGACTGTACTGCCTAAATGTTATCACAACGTGAAGCAGCCAGAACGTAAAGACTGTACTGCCTAAATGTTATCAAAACGTGAAGCAGCCAGAATTTAAAGACAAATAGAAAATAGCAATAATTAATACTTCATGATAATAATAATACATTTTGAGGCTAACGCAGCAAGTTGTTTTGGTAGTATATATAGGCTTTGCTAACAAATGCTTATGCTTAGGCAGGGCCGGCGGAAGACATGGACATTCTGGGCAATTGCCCAGGGCGCCAACCTACCAGGGGCGCCACAGCGTGGTGAGCTATAGGCTACAACACTGAAAACACATTGATTGTCAAATAATGACATAGACGGTTTAAATGCGGGAGCAGCAAGTAGATCATTTTCAGTGATATCGTTAAATAGATAGATAGATAGATAGATACTTTATTGATCCCCAGGGGATCAATCGACTACCTAATTATAACCTATAAATAACAGTAATGAATGAGACGTTCAGCATAGTGCTGCAGAATACAGAAAAGTGCACAAGTTGAAAAACTTTTCTCCCGCATATGGTTGCTGATCTTCAGCCTGAATGGTCAGGTTGCTAGCAGTGGAACGTAAAAGAGAGGGTGGCAATGTAATAAGGTCAAATCTGCATCTCACCATGTCACCCAATCAGGGGAGCAATGAGCTTGTTTCCCCGCAATAAGACGGTCCTATAACGGGGTGATGAAACAGCGACATTCGAAGTGCGTTCCTAATGTCACATTTAAATGCACACCTAACAGACGGCATCACATTAAATAGGTGGTCGATTTCCGTATAATAGCCTATAATAATATGTTTACGTGAAAGCCTAATTGTTTAATTGTAGGCTTTAATTGTAGCGCTGGAAAGTAGCAACGTTGAGCTCCCACATGTTGAGACCAGCCCTGATCTGCCACTGCAGCCAGGGGCTTCTGCGAAGGTAGCACACAGTCGAAAGTGGCACACAGTCTATGAACATGGGGATGACATATTCCTATTTCTCCCAGGGCACATCATTGCCTTCCGCCGGCCCTGTGCTTAGGCAGAGGTAGTGTAGTGGATAAGGAGCTGGGCTAGCATGCAGTAACTCAATTGGGGGTTCAATCCCCGGCTGCCACCATTGCGGCCTTGCCCTTTAATTTCATTGATATGTGTACAGTGGGTCCCATTTAGAGGTGGCCACTTAATTCACGCTTTCCGTGATTCAAGCAGCTGCGTGAAATGTATTATAACCTATAACGTACCACGTATTACAACTTATAACGTACAACTTATTACAACTTATAACGTACAACGTATTATTTGTGGTTGTTTGGGTCATTGCAGCTTCACTAGGGAAATATAAATAAAAGACGCGTGATTCACATGTGAGGTCCCGTGAGAATTTTCTAGATGGAGCATTTTACCATCTAGAACGTGTATTAACTTTGTATAGTCGAACGGCGTCTCGTCCATTATCCCTTATTAGTAAGTAAGATTAATATGACAATGTAATCTGCGATCTGGTGGGCTTTAAGAGGTTTAATACAAACCGAAAACATCCATAAACAGCCCAGGCTTCTGACTGAGACCTGATTTTATTTTTAGCCTTACCAGGCCAGTAAAAGAGGCTGTCTAATTGGAACCAGGCTTTTAAGGTGGACCAGAAAAAGAGGCTTTTAAGCAAGTTTCGATGGTAAGCCTCTTTTTGAGGTATTTTGATTTCTCCACCTTAAAAGAAATACCCACATGTTGCTGAAGTGCTTGGTTGTACTGAAGCTCTAAAAGCTTTACAGGCCTGTGCACTCAAACATGCAGTACAATGACCATGGCTAGCTTTTGTTTGTGTGGACGTCAGAGAGGAACATGCAGTACAATGATCACGGCTGGCTCAGGGAAGTGCACAGACCTCTCCAGCTCCTTGAGTAATCAACACAAGATACACAGAGCACTTCAGTGTGTCCCATCTGAGTGCTCGCATTTGCACTGAGCAACAGTTGCCATAAATTGTGGAATGTGTGTGTGTGTGTGTGTGTGTAAAAGAGCATGTTCACACCAGAGAGCTCTCAAGCAATCAGCAGGCATTTGAAGCACACACGCACACACACGTGTTCACACACACACAGACAAACATATGCGCGCACACACAATCACACATGTTCACACACAAGTGTTCACACACACACACACAAACATATGCGCGCACACAAAATCACACGTGTTCACACACACACTCATATGCACGCGCACACACAGTGTGCCGTAGTGCCCAGGAGGGCTCACCTGCAGGAGAGGGGGTGCTGCTGCCGCTGGGGGTGCGGGGAGCCTGCAGTGTCTGGGGGGGGGGCAAGCTGCTGATCACCGAGGGGAAGAGGAAGGGGTACACCCCCGGCCCAGCCCCGGTTCGATAGCGCCTCATCTGGGCTGGAGGGGAACTGCAGCGGGACGCGGTGCGGCTAGCTGTCTTCATCTCACCAGCCAGGAGGAGCAGCAGGAGCAGGAGGAGGTGTAAGAGCAGGAGGAGGTGAGGGGAGGTGTCTGTGAGGGGGTGCAGACACAGCTGGGACCCTCAGTGGGGCAGGGGGAGGCCATGCGGGTGACCCCCAACACGAAGGTCAATGACGACACGATGGGCAGAGCTCCGACCTCGCCACTACAGTGCCATGGCAACGGAACATGACGGGCCTCGGAGTTCCATTCATGCATCAAGAGCCTGATGGAACAGAGAAACACCCAGACACACACACAAATACACACAAACACACACACACATATTGACATTGTCATTCACTTTGACATGTTGTTAGTGCTGCTGACTCAATGGATGTTTGTTTCTGTTCACATTAACAGGAGGAGAAGTCCATGTTGTTTACAAAGAGATGGCCAGTTGTTGATGTACCTGAGCTCCGTCATAGATGTCAAATATCCAGTGTAGCCACATTAATAAAGCTACTGTGTTAGCTATCTACTGCAGCGTTAGCTATCTACTGTAGCCACATTAATAAACCTACTGTGTGAACTATCCAACATAGCAGATTTATTTTAAACATCAGCATTAGAGGAATAGACACCAAGCTAAGTTTTCCCCCATGGACTAATTTCACTCACCCAAACCCTGGCTGCACGGATGACATCACCCCATCTATTAATAGTAAAATGCTTTCATATTCAGATGGTTGTCTACATGATTCACACAGATTACAGAAAACACACAAACATATACTGCCTACACATGGTTTGAAGTCCTACAAACAACTAGAAATGCAATGCCAGAGGAATTACAGTAGTGGATGGAAAGCTGCTGGCTTAATGTTGGTGGGAGATTCCTGAAAAACATTGAATCATTTAATCTTTGGGTTCATACAAACCCTCATACCAAAAAACCTTGTGTGTCAAGGCGTTCTTGAGATATAACACTCAAGGTGTTTTTGACCTTGATATTTGACCTTTGACCTCTAACATCAATTCACTTCATCTTTGAGTCCATACAAACACTCATACCAAATTCCAGGCATGTATGTCAAGGAATTCTTGATATCGTACTCAGAGTATTCATGGACTTGACCTTTGACCTCCAACATCAACTCTTTGAGTCCATACAAACACTTGTACCAAATTTGAAGCATATGTGTCAAGCCGTTCTGGAGATATAATGCGCAAAGCATGAGATATGGCTGTGACTTTTATTTTGACACACGGGAAACACTTAAACAGGATATGTAGTTCAGGGAGAGCCAGATTGTATGCTAAGAAGCTGAGACAGTTGGATTCACAGGTGACACCTGTGCCAGTGTTCTGATTAGCCCGGGAACTACTCTGGGAGCTTAACGAGTGCAGCTGGCTTTAGGCCATTATGACATCACAGCCTCCATTCAAGTCTATGGGGGGAAAATTGGCTTTTTAACATTTTTAATCCCCTATTTCTTAAAAAGTATAAACTTTTCGAAAAATCTGAAATGATAACTCTCTTGTCCAATTCCAGACCTACACAACAGCTATTTCAACATGTCTGTATGTTAAGCGGTTAGAGCCGCATTCATTTTTGAAAAGGTAAAAAGAAAAGGTTATAATAATAAGAAGCCAGGGGATTTCAAGATAGTGGATTCCACCCACTATAATTAATGAACTTAAGATAGGCCTATCTTTTCCCTTAGACTGTAAACAATATCTTCCGACCTCAGAGATGATCAGAATAGCTGGTCAGGTGAAATTGATTGAGCCACAGAATAGCAACAGTCTTATTTACATGCCATAGGCCTGTGTGCAGTTGTTAAATTGCACATAACATGTTTGCATTTAGTCATCTTTTTCTCAACTCTCCAGCATTTTCTTAATTAATGGCCTCGGTGCGCAGACAGGCGGGATTTCCAACGCTCCTTTTACAGTAAACCACTTCACAATGAATTACTCAAATAACCCCCAGAGTTCAGTGTCCATCAGTCCCAACATTTTAGGAACAGTATCGAAAAGTCCAAGCGTGAATTGGGTCAGTGGGGATATGGGGAGAGACTGGAGAAGGGCCTTATGTCTTGGGCCAAAGTTCCACAGCGAATGATGGTCGGCGACTATCCCCAATGACGAATGTGAAAGCGCAAGAAACTAAGACATAATCACATTAATTAAATATAACTGCAAGCAGTGATTTACGGGGTCCGAGCAAAATGAACATGAGGTAGCATAGCTTTTTAGTTTACATATGCTTCGATTGTTTGGGCCCAATTGGTCAAAAACACGTGATTGGATTTCGGTTATCGGATTTCAGTTACCGGATTTCGGCTATCGGATTTCAAATCTTGAGTTTATGGCCTAAGGAAGACTGTGAAAGCTGCAAAGATCTGCTATAGGGACAGAGTGGAAGCTGTCTAGCCCCATTAGCTCTGATCCCTCACTAGCTGATGAGTTAAACACTTTCTATGCACACTTTGACCTTGCCAATCAAATGGCAGCCGGAACTGTAAGGACTAGTGTAACTGGGGCACCCCCTTTCACTATCAGTGAGAGTGACGTGAGGGGAGTGTTCAGGGGGGTAAATGGGAAAAAGGCAGCAGGGCCCGATCACATTCCCGGTAGGGTCCTAAAATCCTGTGCCAACCAGTTAGCCCCTGTTTATACAGTAATCTTTAACATGTCTCTGGCCCATGGTATTGTCCCATCTTCCTTTAAACAGTCTATTATAGTTCCCGTGCCCAAAAATAGCAATCCTATAGACCTGAATGACTACCGCCCTGTGGCCCTCACATCAGCAGTGATGAAGTGTTTTGAGAGACTAGTGAAAAAGTATATCTGCCAAACCCTGCCCATTTCTTTTGACCCCTTCCAGTTTGCCTATAGAGCTAGCAGAAGCAGGGACGATGCTATTACAAGTTTGCCTATAGAGCTAGCAGAAGCAGGGACGATGCTATTACAAGTTTGCCTATAGAGCTAACAGAAGCAGGGACGATGCTATTACAAGTTTGCCTATAGAGCTAACAGAAGCAGGGACGATGCTATTACAAGTTTGCCTATAGAGCTAGCAGAAGCAGGGACGATGCTATTACAAGTTTGCCCTATAGAGCTAGCAGAAGCAGGGGACGATGCTATTGAACATCAGGAAGACTAAGGAAATGGTGGTGGACTTCAGGAAGGTGTCCAGCAACAAATACATCCCAGTTAGCATCAGTGGGGAGCCTGTGGAGAGGGTTCCTAGTTTTAAGTACCTGGGGGTACATCTTACTGAGGACCTCTCCTGGTCACTGCACACTCAACACCTGACAGGAAAGTCCAGGCAGCGATTGTACTTTCTCCGCCGACTGAGGAAGTTCAAGGTCTCTCCCTCCATCTTGAAAACCTTCTACTCCTCAGCGGTGGAGAGCATTCTCACAGGCTGCATCACTGCCTGGTACGGTAACTGCACAGCACAAGACGGGGAGGTCCTGCAGAAAGTGGTGCGCTCTGCGGAGCGGACTATAAAAGCCCCCCTCACAAGCCTGAGAGACATATATACCATGAGGGTGGGGGCAAGGGCGAAGAAGATCATGCAAGACTCCTCTCACCCCAACTCCAGTCTCTTTTCCCTGCTTGAATCGGGCAGGCGGCTGCGTCAGTCAACACAAGGACTGAGAGACTGAGATTGAGTTTTTATCCACAGGCAGTGAGACTGCTCAACTCAGCGCATTTTAAATACGTTTTTCTTCTCCCAAAGACAGATATGTTTTTAACTTGCATCTATTTATTTATTTATTTATATACTGCTTTTATTTACTATATATATATATATATATATGCGTTATGTTCTTTTATTCAAATGCAGAGCAAAGGACCCTTTTACATTTCACTACTTAAAATACGTAAAATGTATGTGACAAATAAAAGCACTTGACTTGAATGCCCCCCCACACACACACACTCACACACACCCTAATGCCCACACACACACACACACACCCCTAATGCCCACACACACACAGACACCCTAATGCCCACATACACACCCCTAATGCCCACACACACACACACACACCCTAATGCCCACACACACCCTAATGCCCCCCACACACACACACACTCACACACACACCCTAATGCCCACACACACCCTAATGCCCCACACACACACACACACACAATACCCTACACACACACACACACACCCTAATGCCCACACACACCCTGATGCCCCACACACACACACACTCACACACACCCTAATGCCCACACACACACACACACACCCTAATGCCCAACACACACCCTAATGCCCCCCCACACACACTAATGCCCACACACACACACACACACCCACACACACACACACACCCTAATGCCCCAACACACACACCCTAATGCCACACACACACACACTAATGCCCACATACACACACCCTAATGCCCACACACCCTAATGCCCACACACACACCCTAATGCCCACACACAAACACACACACTAATGCCCACACACACACACATCCCTACACACACACACACACACACACCCTAATGCACACACCCTAATGCCCACACACACACACACACACCCTAATGCCCACACACACCCTAATGCCCACACACACACACCCTAATGCCCACACACACACACACACACACACCCTAATGCCCACACACACACACACCCACCCTAATGCCCACACACACACACCACACACACACACCCTAATGCCCACATACACAACACACACACCCACACACACACACACACACACACACACACACACATGAACACACACATACACATACACATGAACACACACGCACACATGTACAGGCCAGGTCTGAACACACACAAACACACACACACACACATGAACAAACACATGCACAGGCCAGGTCTGAACACACACACACACACACACACACACATGCACAGGCCAGGTCTGAACACACACACACATGAACACACACACACACATACACATGAACACACACGCACACATGCACAGGCCAGGTCTGAACACACACACACATGAACACACACACACATACACAGGCCAGGTCTGAAAACACACATGAACACACACACACACATGCACAGGCCAGGTCTGAACACACACACACACACACATGAACACACACATGCACAGGCCAGGTCTGAACACACACACACACACACACACACACACACACATGAACACACACATGCACAGGCCAGGTCTGAGAACACTCTCCATTCAGCACAACCATCCAATCAGAAACCGGAGTCATCAAGGACTTTCTAAATACAGAACACTCCAGAAGGGATGAACATAAAAGAGAACATCTCTCTCCTAACACATTCTCTTCCCCTCTCCTAACACATCTCTCTCTCCTTCCTCTCTCCTTCCCTCCCAACACATCTCCTTCCCTCTCCTTCCCTCTCTAACACATCTCTCCTTCTCTCCTTCCCTCTCCTAACACATCTCTCTCTCCTTCCCTCTCTAACACACATCTCTCCTTCTCTCTCCTTCCCTCTCTCCTAACACATCTCTCTCTCTCCTTCCCTCTCTCCTAACACATCTCTCTCTCTCATTCTCTCTCCTTCCCTCTCTCCTAACACATCTCTCCTTCTCTCTCCTTCCCTCTCTCCTAACACATCTCTCTCTCTCCTTCCCTCTCTCCTTCCCTCTCTCCTAACACATCTCTCTCTCTCCTTCCCTCTCTGACCATCCTCATCCTCATCTGCCACACAAGGATTCAGCCCTTACAACACAACAACTGCATTACTTACAGCCCTTACAACACAACAACTGCATTACTTACAGCCCTTACAACACAACAACTGCATTACTTCATGTGTCAGAACTGCAGTTTTCTTAGTATCAAAACTGTTTTGGAGAAAATATTGGCAGCTCTTATGCGGGAAATGCAGTATTTTGGACACAACAAAACTGCATTGTAGTGCATAGTACTGGGGAGACCGGGGACAGTTGCAACAGGGGATGGTTGCAACATGTCAATTTTCTCCAATCAGAAACAAGGTAGAGTGATGACACTCACACTGCATATGCTCAGTTGGATGCCCCCCTTAGCAGAGAAAAAGCAAGGAGATTCCTGAACTGCTCCAGGATTTATTGTAAAAAACTGTTTTTAGGTATGAAAGTATTTATTTTCTTGAGCTTTGTTTCTGTTAAACTGCTGTCACTGTTTTTGTGATTCAGCTCAAACTTATATGATTTAAATGAGTGATATGTTAACTTTAAGCTACTATGGTTAGCATGTGTCAAGGTCCCCTTGTTTAGCTAGCACATCAGTTTTATCATATTAGAAGGGGACAGTTGCAACAACTGTTGCAACTGTCTCGCACAGTCCGCATAATGCATAAATATGATAATATAAAATATATATTTTAAAAACATGTTTTACATGACAATAGTCTAAGTAAAAGTGAATTGCCTCCCAAATTGTTCCATTCTTCCTATGTCACTAAAGTCCTACTGTATTTTATATCAATTTCAATATTTGACATCTGCACATAAGGCCTACTCATCTAGACAAATCTATAATTGTCATCTAATTAAAGCTGGTGAATAAATAACACTGTAATATTATTATAACTTACATAACTTGTATTTGCATACAAAAATAATCATTTGCTGCACTGACATATATTGTAATATATTGTATTTTTAACATGTTGTAACCATCCCCAAACAATGTTACCTTTGTCCCAGGCCCGGGGTCAGTTGCAACATCTGACTCCATACATTCAAATGCAAATTGTGAAAAATGTAGATTCTGTAATTATCTTGAAATGGTTTAGACTATTAACAGACATATGTAAGTGTATTGCATAAAAAATTGGTTTGTGTAATCCAAACCGTCTCTGAGTAACAGAGCCAAATGCAAAAAGTGTTGCAACTGTCCCCGGTCTCCCCTACTTTACTGCAGAAATGCAGTATTTTGGACATGAAAATACCACTGTACTGCACTGCACTGTAGTATAACTGCACTGCACACACACGCCTGTGAGAGTGGAGGAGCTGTGTGCTGTCAGACTCTCCTGGCGCTAAATCCTGTTTAAGAGAGTTATAAAGTGTGTTGGGGTAATGGCGGCCATAACACACTAATCTGCAGTTAGGGGGCAGTTAAAGTGATGGCTGACCACAGAGAGCATAATTAACCGCCCCCTCCTGATAACACCCTGCTACCCACACGACAACACTGCTGCTCCTGCTACTATTGCATGACAGACAAGCAAGCAGGGAGAGAGGGAGAGAGGGAAGGAGGGAGGGAGAGAGAGAGGGAAGGAGGGAGAGAGAGAGGCAAGCAGGGAGGGAGAGAGAGAGGCAAGCAGGGAGACGGAGGAAAAGACCAGCGCCACACCACCTCTACCAGCTGTCAGACAAAGCTTTGCGTACTAAACATGGCCCAGTCCAGTCAACACTCAACACTAATCACGACCCAGTCAACACTCAACACTAATCACAGCCCAGTCCAGTCAACACTCAACACTAAACACTCAACATGGTCCACTCAACACTCAACACTAAACATGGCCCAGTCCAGTCAACACTCAACACTAAACACTCAACATGGTCCACTCAACACTCAACACTAAACATGGCCCAGTCCACTCAACACTCAACACTAAACATGGCCCAGTCCAGTCAACACTCAACACTAATCACAGCCCAGTCCAGTCAACACTCAACACTAATCACGGCCCAGTCAACACTCAACACTAATCACAGCCCAGTCCAGTCAACACTCAACACTCAACATGGTCCACTCAACACTCAACACGGCCCAGTCAACACTCAACATGGCCCAGTCCTGTCAACACTCAACACTCAACATGGCCCAGTCCAGTCAACACTCAACACTCAACACTCAACATGGCCAGTCAACCTCCAACACTCAACACTAACACTCAACATGGCCCGGTCAGTCAACACTCAACACTCAACATGGCCCAGTCCAGTCAACACTCAACACTAAACATGGCCCAGTCCTGTCAACACTCAACACTCAACATGGCCCAGTCCAGTCAACACTCAACACTCAACACTCAACATGGCCCAGTCAACACTCAACACTCAACACTCAACATGGCCCAGTCCAGTCAACACTCAACACTCAACATGGCCCAGTCCAGTCAACACTCAACACTAAACACGGCCCAGTCCTGTCAACACTCAACACTCAACATGGCCCAGTCCAGTCAACACTCAACACTCAACATGGCCCAGTCCTGTCAACACTCAATAGTCTATAGTGGCAACCGGGTGGTAAGCGGGATAACGCCCTTTGAGGTTTCCTGTTATAAGAAATGAATGGACTCTGGGCAACAAGGACCCTACAACGCGGTCTCTAACAGCATGCACGAAGCTGGCGCATTAGCTTACCAGTGAGCAAGCTGCTAGCGACCAAAGCGCAGCGAAGGGCGAAGGACAAAGCGAAAGTGAGCGAAGCGCAGCGCATCAAAGTGAGCAAGCGGAGCTAGTAATTGCCGGAAGCAGCGTTAGCTACCAAAGCGAGCTGCATAGTGGCAACCGGGTGGTAAGCGGGATAACGCCCTTTGAGGTTTCCTGTTATAAGAAATGAATGGACTCTGGGCAACAAGGACCCTTACAACGTGTCCTAACAGCATGCGACGAGCGCGAGCATTAGCGACTAAAGCGAGGGAGCCGCTAGCATTAGCTTAATTAAAGCTGAAGTGAGCCGCTGTAGCCGCTAGCTACTAAAGTGAGCAAGCGCGGAGCGCATGACCAAAGCGAAGGAAAGCTTAGCGACCAGCAAAGCGCAGTGAGCGAAAGCAATGCTACTAAAGCTTGAAGCGAAGCCGCTAGAGACTAAAGCAAGCGAAGCTTTAGTGACCGGAAGCGAAAGCCATAGTGGCAACCGGTGGTAAGCTGGATAACGCCTTTGAGGTTTCCTGTTATAAGAAATTAATGGACTCTGGGCAACAAGGACCCTTACAACGTGTCCTAACAGCATCTGCGGCAGCGCGGCGTGCGACTAAAGTGGCGGCGTTAGCGACTAAAGCGGCGGCGTTAGCGACTAAAACAGCGGCGTTAGCGACTAAAGCGGCGGCGTTAGCGACTAAAACAGCGGCGTTAGCGACTAAAGCGAGCGAGCGTTAGCGACTAAAGCGAGCGAGCGTTAGCGACTAAAGCGAGCGAGCGTTAGCGACTAAAACAGCGAGCGTTAGCGACTAAAGCAAGCGAGCGTTAGCGACTAAAGCGAGCGAGCGTTAGCGACTAAAGTGAGTGAGCGCGAGCGTTAGCGACTAAAGCGGCGGCGTTAGCGACTAAAACAGCGGCGTTAGCGACTAAAGCGGCGGCGTTAGCGACTAAAACAGCGGCGTTAGCGACTAAAACAGCGGCGTTAGCGACTAAAACAGCGGCGTTAGCGACTAAAGCGGCGGCGTTAGCGACTAAAGCGGCGGCGTTAGCGACTAAAGCGGCGGCGTTAGCGACTAAAACAGCGGCGTTAGCGACTAAAGCGGCGGCGTTAGCGACTAAAGCGGCGGCGTTAGCGACTAAAGCGGTATTGTGGCGTTAACCTTCGCGAGTGGCGAAACGTTAGTGAATATGAAGTGAGCGTTAGCGACAACGCACAAAAACGCGGCAGAAGCTGAACATGCTTGACAATCAGTTCAATTACACTGGATTTTCAATAATATCCTAACAGGCAGAACGTTTTGTCGGACACCCCATTCCTATTTCTATCAGTCGGCCATTCACATGCAGTTAGGATAATGCCAGCCACCAAGGCAATATGATTTCATTAAGCATGGTACGCTGTTGTTTCAGAGCATCGCTAATAATAATAACAATTAGTTAAATAATAATGTGTCATTAACTTTTATATTAACACATAGTTTGTAAATAAACATTTAACATTTAAATGATGTAAGAAATAACTGTTAATTAGTGCCAAAAAGACATTTAGTTAACTATTAACAAATATTAATACAATATTAGTTAATAGATTGTTTTCTATTTGTTAAACAATTTACATACAGATTTTATGCAAACAACTAATTTTTAATTAATGATGAAAAAACTATTAACTTGTGCCAAAT